>NC_046381.1:40307644-40452277 GCF_011125445.2 Fundulus heteroclitus
TGGGTGGAGGCAGATGAGCGTTCACACTGAGCCTGGTTCTGGTTCTGCTGGAGGTTCTCCTCCCTGTTAAAGGGGAGTTTTCCTCTCCACTGTCGCTTCATGCATGCTCAGTATGAGGGATTGCTGCAAAGCCATCAACAATGCAGACGACTGTCCACTGTGGCTCTACGCTCTTTCAGGAGGAGTGAATGCTGCTTGGAGAGACTTGATGCAACCAACTGGTTCCCTTATATAGGACATTTTTGACCAATCTGTATAATATGATTGAATTTGACTTTGTAAAGTGCCTTGAGATGACATGTTTCATGAATTGGTGCTAAATAAAATTTAATTGAACTGAATTAAAATCAATGTGGAGGGGACAAGCAGTAGCCTTGAAAGCTGAAGGTGAACCCAAATCAAAGGTGTCTGCATACCTGGCAACATACAGGTCAGTGCTCACCTGTATGTTTCTGGCTTTAATCAGAATCTGATACTTTTACTCCCCGGTGAAATGAAAAACTATGTGTAACTTTTATGTTTTTATCAGATTTTAGAAAGAAACTACCTTCCAACATGCTTCTCTGTGATTTACCTCCCATGTTGATTACGTACGTTTAATTGATTAAACTAGTTAATTCGAGGGATCAATTACATTTTAGCAACAAATCTAAAGTTATATTTTCAGCTAAATCACAGATGAAACTGGATTTTTTTGGTTTATGATAAAGAAGAAAACGCAGAAAGATTTGACATAACTTGGTTTACCTGCAGACTCCATGTCAGGCTGAACCAGAATATGTTAAAAATGTGGATTTAATTCCCGGTCGGAGCTGCAGCTGCTGGCCTCGGTTCGGTTCGGACTCTGCAGGGTAAAATAAAAATGACCCAAAAATATAAAATCCGCTGAAATAAAGCAGTTGCATCGTTTCCATTTGAGTCAGTTTCTATGAAGGACCCTCCAGCGACATTTAAACGCCTCTAAAATCACCTCTTCTTGTCGCTGGCGGCGGCACACCTGTCACCTGCGCGACGTCACGTCTCGTGCTCGTCAGGTGGGCTCATCCCGGAAGTGAGGCCACACCTTCTGTAAATGTTTACATGGGTCCACTGACTGCGCTGGTCGACGAGCCGTTTCGTGAAAAAACTGAGTTACGAAAAAGCCGAAAGATGAGAAACCGAACAATTAAACATTTATTAGCTAACCACAGATAACATGATGTAAATTATTATAATCTATAAAGTAAATATACAGGCTCTATGATTACTTTCTGAATGGGAAACAGGTCTTTAAAGCTGATTTTAATTGTGAACAGGACTACTGAAATGACCGAAAGTCAGTGAAAAAGCAGCCAAATAAAAACCTTAAGAATGGGGAGAAAATGCGTTTCAATTCAATAAAAGACACCAATTAATAGTTTATATATGAACAATTTAAAAATAAATCAAAAACGGTTTAAAAAGCCTCAAAAATGTACAGAGCCAACTAATTAAATATCAAGATTATAAAGATTTCATCAAGATATTAAATTATCTTTTTAAACGTGTTTTATCCCGCAGCTCCTCTTCTAACGTAAATTGTCCCACAGACCAATCAGCTTGTCGCTAGTGTTTTTAGCCCCGCCCACTGTCTCAATTATTACATTATCAAATGTATGATTTTCAAATAATCTTTACATGTATGCAAAGACTATATAAACAGAGGTATTTAATTATAAAGTGTTAATTTATGTATTCCCAGCTTTATTTAAAGCAGGGCTGTCAAACTCGTGGAAACAATTTCTCTGGCCCTCAAGAGCCAAAAAAGGCACATCATGTCATAAAGTAGAGGCATATATACTTTTAAAGTTTATAAAGTGACTAAAACTGAACCTCCTGTAGCAAATGTTTATTTTTTTTATTTGCCACTAAATGTCAGTTTTCCCACAACACATTAAAACAACCCAGAAATGTCCAGAAAGAGAAGTGATGCAGAATGATGAGTTTAAAGGGTAACTCACCCCAATATCAACTTATTTTAGCAGATAAACTGGGCCTAAGGTGCTAATTTTATTTATGTCAGTTTTTACCCGACAGCAATAACAGAACTAAATACAACCAAAAATTACCATTAATTATCATGGATGATGTGTGTGAGAATGTGCTATTTTTTATTTATTAGTTGTTTTTATCAGTTATTTATTTCTTATATTGTGTGTAAATTGTGGGACAGATTTATTTTTATTTTTTTTAAACATATGCACGGATCGATGGCACTTTTTAAATTTCGTTGTTCTTGTGACAATGACAATAAAGTTTTTCATTCATTCGTTCATTTTTTTCATTCATTTTCATTCATTCATTCATTACTGTGAATGTTTCATACTTCTATGTGAACTAAAATTAAATTCTGAAATCAAAATCATCTAGACACGTGTAACCGGCCCTTTAAATTACTTCATGATGCCAAAGTGGCCCCATATAGAAATGAGTGACATCCCGGGTTAAAGCATCACATGTATTTAGAAACTGGGCATTTTTTACCCCCCCGCCCTGAAATAGTGACTCAGAATCATCAGAAAACCCAAATCTAGAACACCACAACCTTTAAATGCTTCAGTCCATGTTTTTCAGCTCCTTTAAGTGGCCATGCACATTAATTTTACTCCGTCTGGATTAGATTAATTACTGTAAGACATGCAGGACCCAGGCCCTCACAGACTGATTCTCACTGCTCCATGACTCAAAAGAACCGACACCCTGACCTTCCCCCCCTCTGAAAGTCTGTTGGCATTAACAGTTTATTTAATGAAGAAAATGTTTAAAATCACCAAGAAAGCCTCACAGACTCAGAACCTCCTTCCAAATTTATTTTATTCCATCTGAAATGTGAAGCCAGCGCAGGATGTCCTCCGCACCGACCGGCTCCTCCTCTTCCTCTTCCTCCTCTGCGCTCCTTCGTCTCCAGCAGAGACTTAAACCAGTGAAGTGTCCCAGTTGTAAAAACGAAAAGCAAAACAAAAATCCTACGGAGTGGCTTGTCGTCCCGGTGCGGTCGTCTCAGTCGTCGTCCACCGTCGGTGTGATGGTCACGCCTCTCCGGATCTGGCCCCAGCCGATCAGACTGAGACAAACACAGGAGACAACATGAGACACCAGAACCTGCAGAACCCGCTCGCTCACGTCTTTCTCCCGCAGACGGCGCCTCGCTTCCAGCCGGTCTAAAGACACCTGCCGTATTTTTCAGGCTATACGCATCAGAGAATTTGTAACCCACCCAGACAACAGAGCTGCAAGCTAGCACTAGTTGCTATTAGCTTCCTGTAACCTGTATGCTAGCGCTAGGTGTTGTTAACTTCCTGTAAGATGTATGCTAGCGCTAGCTGCTATTAGCTTCCTGTAAGGCAGCTGTAAGCTAGGGCTAGCTGCTATTAGCTTCCTATAAGCTGTATGTTAGCGCTAGCTGCTGTTAGCATCCCGTACGGCAGCTGTAAGCTAGCGCTAGGTGCTATTAGCTTCCTGTAAGCTGTATGTTAGCGCTAGCTGCTGTTAGCTTCCTGTACGGCAGCTGTAAGCTAGCGCTAGGTGCTATTAGCTTCCTGTAAGCTGTATGTTAGCGCTAGCTGCTGTTAGCTTCCTGTAAGGCAGCCGTAAGCTAGCACTAGCTGCTATTAGCTTCCTCTAAGGCAGCTGTATGCTAGCGCTAGCTGTTATTAGCTTCCTGTAAGCTGTAAGCTAGCGCTAGCTGTTATTACCTTCCTGTAAGCTGTAAGATAGCGCTTCCTGTAAGCTGTAAGATAGCGCTAGCTGCCATTATAAAAGCCTGTAAACTGTATGCTAATGGTAGCTGTTATTAGCTTCCTGTAAGCTGTAAGCTAGCGTTAGCTGCTATTAGCTTCCTGTAAGCTGTATGCTAATGCTAGCTGTTATTAGCTTCCTATAAGCTGTAAAGGCTTCCTATAAGCTGTAAGCTAGCGTTAGCTGCTATTAGCTTCCTGTAAGCTAGCGTAAGCTAGCGCTATTATAAAAGCCAAATAAAAGGAGGAGAAAGCTGCTGCTTACCGCCAGTGCTTCTCCACGCGCCGGCTGAGCGCGATCTTCTCTCCCACCTCGGTGCACACGGGGTTGGTGAGGACGATCTTGGCCAAGTCGGCCTTGACGGCGCTGACGCGGCCCCCCGTCGACAGCGACCCGATGTTCACCATTAGCACCTCGTTCTTGGAGAGCTTTTGGACCTGCGGAGCGGAGACAGCTGGTCAGAAACCGCCGCCGCGGAGAGGAGTCGGGACTACGTCTCCCATGATGCACGGCTCACCTTGGCGGCCTTCTTGTCCCCCTCTGTGCGGACTCCCAGCAGCCTCCTGAGGAGGAAATAGGAGATCTCCAGCTCGGTAAAGATCTCGGGCAGCGCCCCGACGGCTCCCAGCACCTGACCCACCATACGGTCCGCCCGGCACAACGTCGGGTCGATCTTGGTTCCGACACCTGGACAGACGGAGAGCTTGTTTTAGGTCCTCCACTTGAAATTCACTTTTAACTGGATGTATTACTAGAGCAGCAGAACCCGGGATCAGACCGGGACAGACAGGAAGGAAAGATGGACCCAACGAAGGAAATAAAAAAAGAGGAAGGTCCTAAGGAAGCAAGGACTCGTAGAAGGACAGAAGGAAGGAATAAACTAGGAATGAGCGACACAAAGGAGGAAGGAAGAAGGTTAGAGAAGGAAAAAGGAAGGAAGGAAGGAAGCACCTCAGAAAGAAAGACTGAGGAATTAAAGGAGCTACGAGTAATACTGACACCTTGTGGCTCAAATTGGTACAACAGCCTCACAATCACAACGATCTAATCTGCCATTTTTAAACGGTTTGTAACTGCTGTGAATTTTTACCTCCACAGGACATGAATATGATGATGTAATCTGTTCTGGTCTGCTTCTCTTACTGGCTTCCATGTTAGCAGGCTGCTGCTCTTTAGCCAACATAAAATACTAAATGCTCTGTGCTGGGAACCCTGGAACTCTCATCTGATTGGCTCAGGAACCAGGAAGTAAACACGGCTACACTCTGAACCAAAGTAGTTCTGGAGCATACCTCTAGGTTTGAAAGGAGAAAAGTGTGACTAAAATGTTGTTGATGGAGAGGACAGATTGTAGGGAATGTTACTTCCTTCCCAGGTTTAGGGATTTAGGCTGATTATACAGAAAATGTATTATTTATTGCTCCTTTAAGGACAGAAGGACAAGGAAATAAGTGAACAAAATAGGAAAGGACAGACGAGGGGAGAAGGTGAGAAAATAAGGACACAAAGAAGAGAGGAAACTAGGTAGGAAGGAAAAAAGGAAAGGACAGAAGCATAGGATACATGTGATGAATAAAGGGAGGAATGAGTGAAGGAGGTAGGAAAGACAAAGTTAGGATGAAGGAAAGGAAACGAGGAGCTAAAGGTCTAAAACACTGATCCAGAACTCGGTTCCTCTGGGTTCCGGGTCAGATTTAACATTTTCCTCCTGCCCAGACATGGCGTCTCCTCACCGATGAGGCCTCCTGGCGCCGCGTACTGCAGGTCGTTGTGTTCGGCGAACAGAGACACGATCTTGGAGAAGATGGGTTTGCACATCAGCTTCCCCTCCTGGTCCTTGGAGACGATCCCGGGCCGGACCTCGATCTCCTGGCCCACCTGCGGGTCACACGGACGCACGTTTCAGATAGAAACCCCCCCCGCCGTGGCGGCGGCCGTTCACCGCGGCGGTCCTCACCTTCAGAACGCCCTTCAGGATGCTTCCTCCGGCCACGCCCCCCTTCAGGTCGTCCACCTCGCAGCCCGGCTTGTTCACGTCAAAGGACCTGATGACTGAAGGACGCCGCCGCGTTACAACTAGCTAAAAAACTACCCAGCAGCACCGGGGTGGGGGGGCTGACTGCTTACCGATGAGGCGGGGCTCTGAGATGAAGTCTCTGACGGGAACAGGGATCTTCTTCACGATGTACTCACACACCACCTCGATGTTATACTTCAGCTGCGCTGAGATGGGAATGATGGGCGCGCCCTCGGCTACCGTACCTGCAGCAGAGACGAGACGGCCGTCAGCAGAGCGCCGCAGAACCAAGAATAAAGACAACAAAGACTAAAGAGAACAAGGACTAAAGAGAACCAAGACTAAAGAGAACCAAGACTAAAGAGAACCAAGAATAAAGACAACAAAGACTAAAGAGAACAAAGACTAAAGACACACGTCGCATCAGCGGGATCTGAGTATATAAGGAAAACTTTAAATGGAGCAGATTAATTTATGGGGAGAAACAAGTAATAAACGCATAAAACAGAATAAAATTACTCTAATTGAAGCATTTCTGTAGATTTTTACATTAATCGGGGACTCTTCAAAATATGGAAGACAGATAGTAACTTTCTTTAGACTTTTTCTGTGTTAAAGGCAACTTTACTGAAAGAACCAATCCTGCCATAAGCACGTTCCTTTTTCCCTCAGCGCTGTCTCACAGGCACAGCTGCTGCTGCCTCGTCTCTTTGCATGCAGTCAGATCACAGACAGCAGAAATGAAACCCACGGTAAAATTAACCATACATGCACCAAAGCATGGGAGATCCCACCCTGGATTACAAAGCATTTCTGTAGATCTATGCATTCATCGGGGACTCTTCAAAATAGGAAAGACAGGAGAACCCGTCATTCTAGTAAGGCAGATGTGAGGAGGGAGTCGTTAAGGTGCCGTCTACTTAGGGATGGACGATATAGAAAAAAAGCATATTGATAAAATAGAAATCATAATGATTGATATTGATAATTATCAAAAAAAAAATTCAAAATATACATTTTAAGTGCAGCCCTGACCATTTTGTGCTGTTGCTTAATGACCTATTTTTAAATAAATGGATTCAAACACAACCTTTTAGTCTAGAACCAGAACCAGACATGGAGAAGCAGCATTTAGTTCCTTTGCTCCACTGATCTGGAACAAACTCCCAGAAAACTGTAAAAGTGCTGAAAGCCCGAGTTCTTTTAACTCAAGATTAAAACACATCTGTTTAAAATTGCCTTTGAATGTTCAAGTTAAACTGTTTTTAAATGTTCTTTTTTTTGTTTCTACATTCTATCCCTACTTGCTTTTATTCCTATATTTTAATCATGTAAAGCACTTTGCATTGTCTCTGTACTGAATTGTGCTATACAAATAAATTTGCCTTGCCTTTAGTCAACAAACGTTTTACGAAAACTGTAAGTGTTAAAAAAGAAAAAGAAGAACACGTGGTGTCTGAACTCTGAAGGTTTATGGAGCGTTCCTGGGTTTGTGATTGGTTGTGAGGATGTAATGACTGTAGTAATAACCTACGTGATAGGCTAGAATGCTAGAATGCAGTTATTTTATTTAAATTCTTATTGACCCCTGTTTTTTATATTGATCCATACGTCTATTGATCGATATACATAGTTATTGAATTATCGTCCAGCCCTACGTCTACAGGCTAAATTATTATTTTTTTTTTTTAGGAAGTACGGCTGTCCTACCATCACAAACACAAAGGAGCAGCTTTGGCTCAGAGACCCGGCCCAGCTCTTCATAAACCTGCAGGTGGGTCCCGCCTGGATGTTTCCCCCGGGCCGGCTGAGAGAAACCGAGTCAGTCAGCACGGTTAGCGGTGTGGAAGCGGACTCACCCTGCACGAAGGCGAGGATCTGCTCGTACTGCTCCTTGGCCTGGCTCTCCTTCACCAGGTCGATCTTGTTCTGGAGGATCAGGATGTGCTTCAGCTTCATGATCTCGATGGCAGCCAGGTGCTCCGACGTCTGCGGCTGAGGACACGACTCGTTCCCCGCTGCAGGCACACAGAACCGGTTAACAGCCAGGCTGGGTCCACAGAGCAGCAGCTGGGGGGGCGGGGCTTACCGATGAGCAGCAGGGCGGCGTCCATGACGGCGGCGCCGTTCAACATGGTCGCCATGAGGATGTCGTGGCCGGGACAGTCGACAAAGGACACGTGTCTGTGGGAGAGACAGGAAACGGTTAAACTAGACCCACCTGGTGGGTTGGGACCCCTGACCCGTTCTGCTAGAACCCTTAAAGAGACAAAGAACATCTGCAGCAACAGCAAGTCAGCTTAACTCAGCTCATTTATATAAACGTTGCTTCCTATCACAGCTAGTTTAGCCTAGGAACCTGGTGACGTCCCTGACCGGCGCTAACGAGCTACGAGGAGCCCCACAAACGGCAAAGTTTTAAATCTAAGGAGGCAATTAAAGTTTAAATATCATGAAAAGTTAAAATGTATTTTATTTTGAAAAACCAAAACCGCCTGCAGCTTCCTGTCTGGCTGTGAAGTTAGCTGGCTAGCTAGCTGGCTAGCTAGCTAGCGCGCGGCTACTGCGCTCCTCTCAGGAGGGAAAGAAGAGAGGCAGGGGCGGCTCTAGACAGGGGCCCACAGGGGCCAGTGTCCCTGTAGAAATGGTCCAGGCCCCTGTTATGGCCCCTGTACTAAAGACATAAATTAAATAAACTTCTTACGATTATATGCATTGGTGAAGAAACCACACCTGATTTGTCACTTTGACCAATTTTATTTTTTGTACCTTTACAATTTCACCCTAACAAGGGTTTGAAAATCAAGGTGTTTTACTTTTAGCTTCAGCAGCATTGAGCTGGATCACAGTTTTCATCTGCTAGATCAGGGATCTGAAACTTGCAGTGTCTCACTTCATATTAAGCGATTAAATATTGCCCTGTTTTATGATTTCATTCTTTTATGTGCCCCTGTGAAAAAAAACACTGGCCCCACCTTGGCCCCCCCGGTAAATTTGGTCTAGAACCACCACTGTAGAGAGGACAGTCCTCTGTTGTCCATTTAGCGTCTTTGCTGCTGTATTTAGAGACTTTTCAGACCCTATAGCGACTTTCTTTGGACTTTTTCTGTGTTAATAGAAACTTTACTGAAAGTATCAATCCTGCTGGAGCCACTAGCTGCCATGAGCCTGTTTCCTTTTCCCTCAGCGCTGTCTCACAGGCACACCACAGCTGCCTCGTCTCTTTGCATGCAGTCAGAGCACAGACAGCAGAAATGAAACCCACGGTAAAATTAACCATGCGTGCACAAAAGCCCCGGTGATCCCATCCTGGATAACAAAGCAGGGAATAAATATGACATAAATACAGTTTTTAAAGTTGTGTTGCACTAAAATAATTCCCTGGATTTGATTCTTCACTCACTTATTCAACTCGTTCACTTTGAGTCTCTGATAACGTTCTCTTTGGTACAGTTTGTTTTATGTAGCGTGGATTCAGGCAACGTATTAAAATTAATAAATCCTTTCATAAAGGTCACTTGTCATTCATAACAATCAATCACAATTTTAATAATTTCCGTCTTTGAAAAAGCTTCTTACTCCTACAGCCTGGGTCACAAATCTATGAGCAAATATGCTCTCAGTGACCGTTTGGATCTGAGTGACTAAACTCTACGTTATTTTACATCTATAGATCAAATAAACCACACATAAAAAATTAGCCTGGCAAACGATGCATTAATCAGTCCTTTGTGATTAAAATACAGCACATTAATGCTGATGTTACAGTGATGATGTGATCTGTAGCGTTAATAAATCCCACATAAATAAACACAAGAAAAAAAACAATGCTGAAAGCTGAGTATGTGAACAAGCCAGACTGGAACAAACTGCGTGTTTACAAGACAAAGAGAAATAAATCATGGATATTCTATAATTTTCACAGCATTCCTCTTCGTCCCATCGCTGCAACGACTAACCGACATTATTGTTAATGAAAAATTATCGACATAAAAAAAACTCGCCTCCATTTCATAACAGCCACCCTAGAACACTGGAGTCATATTATCTCCACTTCTTTAACCAACGGCTTTCCTTTTTGTTACGGTTCTGTTAAAATCTGTCCACAAACTATCAACATGATTCTTCCTGGTCGTCCAGATTTATTTACGCTGACGTTTGATTTTCAGAGGATTCCCGCATTGAGCTCGCCGTCTGACCAGACGCCACAACAAACCAACAAACCTGTTCTATCTCAGATTTTCTATCGTTACGTCTCTCAGGCTTTGAAAGTCAGCCGACTATTTTAAAATCCTGCCGTATGAATCAGCGCTTTCACTTTTTTTTGATACAAAAATAACTTTTAGGTTGATTTTAGACGAGAACGAGGCAGTAAAAACAAAATATCTGGCTGGCTTATAGCTGTAAAACAGCCGTTAAGTCAGTTCTGCTTCACTGCTGTAGCTGAACCGATGTTAATGGTGGCCTGTAACTTATTTAATTAGTTCATTAGTTCATTCATCACTGAGGTTAAAGTGAAGCTGCATGACGGGACAGTTTTATTTAACTTTACCGATTGCCTAGAATGTCGGAGTTTATTTAGAAATGAATAATTAGCTCCTATTTAATATTGATGCTGGGAATATTGTCTGATTAAAGAGAACAAGCCTGACTGCAGAAATGTTAATATGCTCCTTATTTAGTTTGGTTTAAAATCTAAACATTAAAAGGTTGAAGGTCCAAAGATTGTTTTAAAAACATTCTTACAGTAAAAAAAAATCTACTTTGATAGAAATATTGAAAATAAACTGAGTTAAATTAAAATTATTTTATGGAGGATCATTTATGAAGCTAATAAATAGAGGAGTGACAACAAAAACACAATAAAGAGGCGTTTAAAGGTCGTCAGACAGGAACAGGAGAGCACAACTTTTTTTTTTCCAGATTTTTACAACTGAAGTGATGATGGAGGTCAACAAAAATAATCACGATTAGTCGAGTAATCGTAAAATAACCGACTATAAAACAATCTAATTCCGCTCATTTCTCTGCAGCCTACCTGACCAGCTTGAAGTTGCCCTTGGTGCCGGGGATGTCTGTGGGGAACTCGTCGGGGGTGCTGCTGCCACACGACCTGTAGCACTCTGGCCGGGGGCAGCTGGGGTCGTCCAGCATGTAGACCTGCAGCGAGGGGGGGGGCATTAGATAATAAGATGGACGGCTGGACGTGTAGTCTGGGCATCAGGAGGGAGCAGAAGGATCGTTTCATCCAGAACATTTATAGCTTAAAATTAGGGAGTAAATCAGCAGCTTTGGCACAAAATGATGTTTTATAGATTTGTTCTGATTAGTCTATTACGATTTAGCCATTTTATTTTTACACTCTTACAGGTTTCAGGCATTTAAATAAAAGAAGCATTCTTCAAATAAGAAAGAATAAATCACCTGTTTACTATAGCCTGCTGCCCGAATTTCAAAATAAAGGCGTATCTTAAAAATGACGATATAGATTAATATTTTCTCTTTGTATCAACATAATTGGACCGTTAATAGAATTGATATCTCTCTCTATCGAGATAGATAGATAGATAGATAGATAGATAGATAGATAGATAGATAGATAGATAGATAGATAGATAGATAGATAGAGAGATAGATAGATAGACACATTATCTGTGGATGGATGTATTGTTACAGAGTTATTCAAAATGGATCTCTGAGCAGATCTAAAATGTCCAGAAATGCAACCAGATCTAAAAGTTTCATCTTTCAGGTCAAAATCACACTTTTCCCGATTCAAATTTCTTGATTTCTTGTCTGATTTATAAAGTCTAGCTACGCCTCACGTTTCTGCAGCTTCTGCCTTTAAACGCAGAAGCTGCAGAAGAGAGGAGGTACGTTTGGACTGCCAGAAATTAATGGTGGATAAATTTAGACGTTAGGATTGTGATTAATCTGAATAAATAAGTATATTTTCTGATTTTCTGGTTCACTTTCAGACCCTTTAAATAAAGTTTTCCTTCAGTTCTGTCGGCTGAAGGGAAGAAACGAGCCGGGATGGACCGGCTGGGCGCACCTTAGCGTTGGCATATCCCAGCTTGATGGTGATGTTCCTCTCCAGCTCGTTCTTGAACCTGACGGTGTGGACGCCAGAGATGGCCTTCACCACCGTGGACTTCCCGTGCGCCACATGGCCGATGGTGCCTGCAGGAGGGAGAGGAGACAGATTTTTAATCCACCGCCGTTTCTCACGTTAAACGCACGTCGGCTGCTTTCAGTACCGATGTTAATGGTGGCCTGTCTGCTGATGATCTCTGGAGACAGAGGCGTTAGGGTGGACACGTCCTGCGGGGAGACGACACGTCAGACACAGAGCACAAACACGGACATTATACCTGTAAATCACACCGATGATCACACGATACAACCAAAATAAGATCATTTTGGTTTGAGGAAACTAAACTATTACAACATAAAACATGTTTGAGACCAACTGATGGGTCAGCGTTAATACGTCAGGATCATTTCTGCAATTAAGCCTTCATTTGATCTCCAACATGGCTGCAGTTGGTTCTGAACTTAGCTAACTATAAACGAAAAGCGTTAAAAAGAATAAAATAAATTATAAAAACCAGGCAGTAGCAGAATAATGAACTCGCTGACCAAGCAGGCCTCCTACCAGGCGTGTGGGCTGCCTGTTGTTCTGGTCAGCCAGGAGGAGGCCAGTTAAAGGGACAGTCCACATATTCTATTTTTTACTGATGCATCATGATGAACTAGTAAAATAATACATTTATTATTTGTTAATATAAACAGATTGGATTATTCTGCCTACTTTAAACTAGAAATAATCTTTACAACGCAGCTTAAACTGCCCTGTTAGATGTTAAATACCCCCAGGTCCGCCTAACCAGACGCATATATCGCTTATGCCTTGGGCCGACTTTGACTAGGACACCTCTCTGGGAGGAAGGAGCTCCATGGAGCCCTGGCCTCGCCTAAAGGGAGCCGCCAGCAGACGTAGCAGCGATCGGTCCCCGCAGCTACAACCTGATGTTACCGCCGGTGAAAACGGACGTCCCGGTACTACCGGGGCAGACTGAGGCGCTCCGGTAGAAGTGGAGCGGTTAGCGGGGAGCTCTCCGCCCCGCTGGGCCTGCCGTCATGTGCCGGGTGGAAGCGGCGCAGCTCCGGCCACCGTTTTCCTCTACCGTTCCCGCCCGTTTCCTGACCCCCTTCCCCCGGAATAAACCCCCGGAGCAGCGGACCGTGGAGCCAGGAGGCGGTAAACGTTGAGAAACGGGGACTCACCAACGTGCTGAGGTCCTGTTTGGCCAGGTGAGGCTGACCGAGCGTTGTACCAGACTCATCGCCCGCCATCTTGGATGAAAAGGGAACGGAAGAGGCGGCTCCGCCTGATCAACGGAACCCAAACAAATATGTGAAAAATATCACAATTTTTACTAATGGTAAATAACAAAGCGTTAAAAACAAGTTAAGAAAAAACAACAGAAAAAATAAATATATATATTTTCCTAGTTTTAAACGACAAAAACTCCTCCCGGTGAGAGACTCGGGGTCCTTTCTCAACGGCTGATGCAATTTCTCGCCCCCGCGAAGAAGATTTTAACGGAAGCTTCTACCGCTTTACCTTTTTATTATTGGCTTATTACCGGAACTGACACGTTTATCAGCTCACCTCCACGCTCAAAATATAAGCTAAATAAAATAAATACAAATTTTCCTCGCGTTTGGGGTCCGTCGTTAGAAAGTGACGTCATTTTCAAACAAATTGTAGTTCCCAGTAGATCGTTTTGTAGTTCTAACTTGCATGACGGTGAATCAAAATGCTCAATAAGATTACTGTTTTTTAAATTAGTTCGACTGATTGATTTGATTCATAACTTAATTAACTGTTATGATCAAAAACACAGGAAGCATGTTGTTGTATTTAATTAATTAGAATATTATAAAAAAATAAGATGACTTCAGCAAAAGTCTCTAAAACATATAGATTATTTACACAGAGACTGGTGTGTAAGAGCCTTTATTTCTGTTAGTTTTGATGATTCTTCACTTACAACTGATGAAAACATGACATTTAAGATAAGAATATTACACCAGACCAATAAAAAAGCATAATATACAAAAATATGGGCTTAATGAAAAGGATGTTTAATACCTGCTTAAAAGTTGTTCTTTTCAAAAAGTAATTTTAATGTCACCAACGAGCTTCATCAGAACACGTCTTGTTATTTAGAGACGTACGAATGGACATATAGATAGACACAAAGGTAGACATTTCCACCAGATGTTAACATATAAAGAAATGAAAACAAATTAGTCCATAAATGCAGTTATGTTCAACAAAGAGAATCAGAGTAAACACATTAAGAGACTGAAGTACAAAGATACACAGAAAGCCTAGTAACCATCTGTCAGTATTTACAAAGCATTCCTGTTGCTGTGTGCAAATCGATTCCAGCTGGTTCAAGATTAACTAATAACATATAAAAACCTTTTTATTACCATAGTATTGTGTAGACTAGTAACATTTGTAAAGGGAAAGAGACCATAACATACAAAGTCTGACTTTTGCAAATAGCAACAGTTACGTTTGCGTTCCTAATTTCTGAACTTTCCTGTGGGTGGTGTTAAATCAAACCACAAGTGGAAATAAAATAATATTTACCATAATTCAGCAGTGGCCAGATGCCTCCTGCAAGATTTCTATCAGAGGATTAAAAAGAATAATCAAAAATCCAAGAGCAGAGAACTCTTTGAAAGAGCTTCAAGCAGTTGAATTGCATTGCAATGGTATATGAGAGCAAAATGTGCAAAACTCCACTGCTAAAGAAAAAGCACGTTTACTGTTTACAGGTTTCTGCAGAAGATTTGGACGAGCCAGTGAAATACTTTGAGAATTTAATCTTGTTACTGCAGATACTGTCCTCTGCCTTGGAGGAAGAATGGCCTTTCTGCCCTGGAAGCCCATTCAGCTGCTAAATTCTCTTTGCTTTTAGTAAATGAACAATTATGCAAGGTGGCTGCGTGCATTTGGACCATTAGTTTAACTGCCCAAAAATCAGATTTTACTCAGGGTCTTATAAAACCTACGGCAGGATCCAATGCTACTAGTTATAGCAACCGGGAATGTAGATGATGATTCAAGTTCATTGATTTGATTCCTTACACAATTCAAATATTCAGTTGATTAAAATCTGTGTTCTGATGAGGCTCATTTGTCAGATTAAAAGTACCTTTTGAGAATAAAAATCTTTAAGTATTAATACTTTTCAATAAACGCACTGTATTAAACATGCTTTTTTAATGGTCTGAAAAAATATTCTGATCTTAAATGTCGTGTTTTCATTAGCTGTTGGCAGAAATGTATCATAAATAGAAATAAAAGATTAAAAACTATATGTAATCAATCTATATAATTAGAATCAGAAGACTTTATTGATTCTCGACAAAAGATTCTTGTATTGTAGCTACACCCATTCAAAGATGAAAAAAATATGTAAAAATAATGTTTAAACTAAATGAACCAAACAAAAAATAAGCATATCAAAAAAGTATGTAATACAAATTACAATGCAATTTAAAATAAGTAAACAATTTGTCCAATTTTTAAGATATTGAGTTATTGCTATTGATGATTGTTTTACTTAGAGAGCCGAGTTTATTTATTTATTTATTTATAAACATTTATTAGAGGATCAGTTTCTATAACAACTCAATTATATTAATAATATTGTAATTTATTGAATGGGTCTGCTGTGAAATCCAGCCCCCCTGGTCGATTAATAAAGTCTTATGTCCAGAACCAAAGATCTTTGTTCTGTCCGCTGTAGTGACACATCTCCGTGAATAGACCATCTCTGCCGCTCCGCTCGCCGCACCTTCAGTTCCGCCCAGAAGGGAAATGACGCAGGCGCAGAAGATGGAGTCCGTAAATCCTGTGGGCTGCCGTGGTTCTGGAGCCGTCTAATTCCGCGCCGCGTCGGGGGTCCCTCCGTCCGTCAGATGGCTCACCGCCGGGGTCCGGCAGCTCGGCGCTGCCCTCCTCTCTCCTGATCCCGGAGCCCAGCCCCCAACTTCATGTCCGACGGAGCCAGAGCTGCCTGGTCCAAGAGGGGTTGCGGGGATTCGCACCGCCGAGGTGAGACGGCTGGCTTTAGCCGCTAAGCTAAAGCCTGTCCCCCCCCCCTACCAGGACCGAGCCGCGGCGGTCAGACCGGCCTCAGGCGGGCGGCTCGAACCGCCCCCCTCTGGTGCACCCTGCCGAAAACGAGCCGCCGCCGCCGGCTGTGAGAGCGGAGGGCGACCCGCTGCGTGGAGCCTTTGTTGTGGAGCCTCCAGCCCGCCGGAGGCAGAGAAACACGCCGCTGGTCCCTTTAAGCCGCCTGGAGGTGCCTGGAGCGGCTGCATCAGCGCCGAGCTCCGGTCCGCCGGGCGGTAACACGGCGGTGATAGCCCCGGTGGTAGCGAGCCGTCCCGGGTCAGCTGCTGCGGAGCGAGCCGCAGATGCTGCCCTGACCTGAGTAATTAATCTGTGCTGGGGGGGGGGCAGGTGATGGAGCACCTGTTGCTGTTTTCCTCCTGAACCCTGAACCATGTCACCTTTGTTTCCTGATTAAAACTACAAACTTACTGACAAGTAGCCCTAAGCTCTCTGTAGGTAACCAACACTTAGTTTAGCTCGTTTATGTTGTGCCTAAATGGCAACAAATGCCCCTAAAGTGCAGCTTATCCTCAGCAAGCATGTGGCAACAGTGGAGAGGAACACTTCTGTTTTAACTGGTTAAACCTTGAAATGAAGCAGATTGGTGGTATGAGCCACGCTGCCTAAAGGGACTAAAACTAAGTAACATTTTCTTGACATTAGTGTATTTGTCCTTGATTTGAGCAGTTAAAGACAATCTGTATTTTTTTTTTACCCCTAAAATGAGATAACTGGATATATTCACCTGAAATAAGATGAGGGAGATGAGTTGTTGCTATTTTAAATCCAAAAATCTTATTCCAATGGCTGATAATCTTAATTTATCTGCTCATTTCGAGGAATTTTACTGTTAGTAGAGACGCAGCGATCCGACACCCGGATCAGATATCGACTAATCAGCCTGACCGGATATCGGCTAATCAGCCTGATCTGATATCGGCTAATCAGCCTGACCGGATATCAACTAATCAGCCTGATCTGATATCGGCTAATCAGCCTGACCGGATATCGACTAATCAGCCTGATCTGATATCGGCTAATCAGCCTGACCGGATATCGACTAATCAGCCTGATCTGATATCGGCTAATCAGCCTGACCGGATATCGACTAATCAGCCTCATCTGATATCGGCTAATCAGCCTGACCGGATATCAACTAATCAGCCTGATCTGATATCGGCTAATCAGCCTGACCGGATATCAACTAATCAGCCTGATCTGATATCGGCTAATCAGCCTGACCGGATATCGACTAATCAGCCTGATCTGGTATCGGCTAATCAGCCTGACCGGATATCAACTAATCAGCCTGATCTGATATCGGCTAATCAGCCTGACCGGATATCGACTAATCAGCCTGATCTGATATTGACTAATCAGCCTGACCGGATATCAACTAATCAGCCTGATCGGATATCAGATGATCGATGCTGATCCAGTCGTTTCTTTTCTTATTAATATCAAACACAGCGATAATCACTGTGATCTCCTGACTTCTATGTTAGCGACGGCGGTTAGCAGAGCAGCTAGCGGTGAGCTAACAGAGTTCTATCTTCAAAGTCTGCATCTGGAAACATTTCAGCCTCGATTCGCCAACAAGTCTGACAGAAACCTGTAGCGTCTGTGATGCCTAAGTTAGGAGGAGCTGATAATGTTGGTGAATTCACCATCACAAAGTTAAATTAGCTCCTCCAGAAGCACCGTGCTAAAGAACACACAGAACATTTTAACTGTTCAGTTCAACCCTGATAGCTTAGCTCACATGGTACACGGTTCATTCATTCAGCGGTAGAATCAGAACCGGCCGTTACGATCAGCCCAGGTATCAGGAAACGTTGGATCGGTGCGCCTCTAGCTCTTAGTTCCCCTTTTGCAGTCCAGGAGTACCTTCTATGGGAAAGTAAAGCAGCTGTTTTCTCTTCCACGTACCAGCAGCAGCTCCTCCAGAGGGGAAAACACACAGCAGGAAACAAACAGACCGAGGGGTACTTTCTATTGGGCAGTGCAGAGCACACAAAGATGGCGTTAGCATCAGCTCCGTCCAGATAACGCTGCTAATCACAAAAACTGATGTCTTAGAGGCAATACGTCCGTTTCAGGTACTCAAAGTCTGAGCCAGGAGAACTTTCTACAGGAAACAGAGACAAAGAGTACAAACGTTTAATGGCATCAGGACTGACCCTCCTGTCTCTGTCTCTGTCAGAACCGGGGAAGCACAAGCAGAGGAAATGCGAGCGTTCCCTTAGCGCTCAGCCAGCACCGCCTGTGATCGTTCGCCCGGGCTCCAAAAGGTACGACCCGCCTCCTCTGCTCTCACCTGTCCCTGTTTTCTTTGTTTCAGGATGAAAAACATACCTGGTTTCAAAAGTTTTTACTGTTATTGTTGTTTTAGAAGCTCCTGAAGTACATTTCTGTGATTTCTGTTCCAGTGGAAACGGAATTAAACTGATATTCAGCTGTGTAGAAAGTAAACTGAATGGATTTATAAAGCAGACGTTGACTGAAGGTTTCCACTTCCTTTGACCTATGGCTGAACAATTTTGGAAAATAATCTAATTGCGATTTTTTTTTTTTCTTAATATTGCGATTTAATGCAATTTTTTTTTTCCAGTTTAATTTATCATGTCTTTTTAAACATATACAAACAACAAATCATTTTGTTTCCTCGCTGTGCAGATTAGTTGCTAAAAGACCCACAGCATCTAAACTCAGAGCAGAAATGATTGCGTTCTGCCTAAAATATATTTCAACCAAAATTGCAATTTTGACTTCTCTCTCCATTAACCACAAGCAACAAAAATGGCGTCTAAATAAAGATGTTTGTAAACAAGGACTATTTTAAACAAGAACTTTTAATGTTTCTATTAATCAGAATATTGTTCAAGAGAACAGCTTTTAGTTGATTTGGACATCAATCCTTGTTGAACATAAAGTGCAACCAACAAGCAAGTCTATGTATTAAACTGATTGACCTGTACTTAATGCTATGTATGATTATATAAACTCTAAAACAAGTAATAAAGTTAGATTATCTCACTGCTGCAACTCTCTTCCCTTCCATGTGGAGGTAAACCCACTTTAAACATTTTACCAACACCTAATGGACGTGTCTAATTCACTAATTGTTACATAACCAAAAATTGCAGACTCTGTGATTTGGAAATTGCGTTTTTTTAAATCGCGATTATATTGAACATGCGATTAATTTTTCAGCCCTACTTTAAAAAGTAAAAACCAAACGGAAAAACCTTAGAAAGCTCCAGGAACTTATTGACCAACATGAACTTAATCGATTAAGACAAAGTTTGACCTTCTGGAAGATAAATCCTACGACATGAAGGTGGAGTAAAGTCCCCGTGTCTGTAGACTCCATAGCAGCGTCCAGACGTAACGTTCTAACATCACATCAGCAGACGGAGCGACTCAGACGATCTGCAGATGTTTGAATTAAACGGTTTTAAACTGGTTGAGTTTCCTGAGTGTTGTGCTGCGCTGCAGACGACTCTCCAGCAGCAGCTCACTGCCGGGAACCTTTCTTCCCTGTTGCTCATTCATCTAATCAATAATTAACGACTCAATAAACCTCGATGTCTGCAACAACCTGCTCCAGTTTTAAGGGGGCAGCTCAACCTGCAGATGCAGTTTTTATCTTAATTTTTATGGGATAGATGGATGGTTTAATGAACAGAAAGATGGATGGACAGGCAGAAAACCAGAGGAATAGTGGTACAGATGGACAGAAACATTCATGGACTCCAAGAAGAGAAATATTGATGGATGGATGATGGACAGAGATAAAGATGGTTGGAAGGAAATGGATGAACAGCTAAAGGGATGGATGGATGGATGAATTGGGTTTGTGTCTCATATAGAAAGCAGAAAATCTGCTAATCTCAGCCAACAGACGATTTCTATGAATGTAATAAATAGCTGAATGTCGTCAGCATAATGTTGACATTCCATCTAAACAGGAAGTGACCCGAGCGCTGAGCCCTGTGGGACGCCACAATTAACGGGAATCTGTTGGGTTAGGACAGGAGTCTGCAGCCTTTACAGAATCATCTTTAAAGAGTCATTTTACCTTCAGTCCACATGAATTAAACTCCTTCAGAGCTGCAAATGTTGCCTGGCCTTTGAAAAAAGACAAGTTATAATTCTTGTTAAAGATCTACTGTAGGAAATATGTTGTCATCGTTAAAGAAATGCCCCTTTATGTCGATTTTGAGGTTAAAAAAAATAAGATGGACGGGATGTTGATATTTGTGGATAATGATGTAAAAATAAATCATAGTTTCCAACATAATGATTAAAATGAAATATTACTGGCACTTTTAGCATCATTCTGGCTGAAAATTAAAAGCAATTATTCCAAGAAAAACTGTTAAAACCTGCATTTATTATCAGTATTACATTTAAATACCATAATAAAAGGTTGCAGAGCCTTGGGTTAGGAAGACTTTCTGCTTTTCTGCTGGATCAGCAGTCAGGCAGACGGACGTATGGATGGATTCATTGTAGGTAACAGATTAGTAAGGGAAGAATGATCAACTTTAACATCCATAGAGCTGCAGCTTAACGCTTTAAAAACAAACATTTAGCAGTTCTCCAGGTGACGCTTCCCTTTAGATCCAAACTGAACTTTTTTTTTTCTGTGTCAAGTGTTCAAAGCAGATTCTTTCACTGCTTAAATTACTTAAATAATTACCTTTTTATTTTACAAATACTTGATGAGCCTTTTTATCTGGCCCTCTAACTCAGGCGTGTCTAAAGTGTGGCGATTTTGTCCAGGTGGCTGATGCAGATATGGAAGATTTTAGTTTTTAATTAAGACAAAATTATTGCAGAAAAGGTTAAATCCTATAAAATCTGCTTTGAATTCAGGGATTAAAATTCATTATTTACAGAAAAGGTTTTTTAATGAACAACCAACCCAAATACTGTTCTTATATTGCCAGACCAAAAAGAGTAAAGCTTATTATTGTTAAAGAGTCAAATTAAATTATTCAAAATTATTAGCAATATTTTTGCAGAAAAGGTTAAATCCTATAATTTAAAATGTCAAGTGTGAGAAAGTATTCATCTTTTAATAAACACACTTTTAATATTCTCTTTAATGTCATATTAACATCTGTCCAATGATATTTAATAACTCAAATGCAGCATTTGGTGCATTAAAATCTGGTTTGAATTCAATGATTAAAATTAATTAATTACAGAAAAGGTTTTTTTAAAGAACAAGCGACCAAAATACTGTTCTTATATTGCCAGACCAAAAAGAGTAAAGCTTATTGTTGTTAAATTATTCAAAATAATTACCAAACTAGATGACCATCTTTTAATACGACCAATGAGCAAAACCCTATTTTTTATTTTTTGGATCTACAATGATTTACACATTCATTTCCTACAAAAAATCTGACTTATTTATTTAAAATTATCATATTTTGCAGAGCAGATAAAAAAAAAGTAAAAAAAAATCTTTGGTTTTGGCCCTCGAGTTCCTTTGACTTGACACTTTTGGCCCATGTGCCAAAAAGTTTGTCACTCATGCTCTAACTGTAATCTTCTCTGTTTTTAAATGTTTTTTTTTTTTTTTTTTGCTAAATCGCTGCGGCTGGGTTTAAATGCTGCCTTAACGCTGTTCTGGCTCTGTCGTTCAGGTGATTGACGCTCAGAAAAGGGAGTTTGTTAGCATCTACCGGACACAAGGGGCACTGTCCTCTGATTGGCTCGGACAACCCCCTCTGACATGCCCGTGGCCAATCAGAGGTGAGTGTGTGTTTGTGGGTGTTAGCTTGTTGTGTCTCTGAGCTGGATGCAGCAGCTGCAGGCAGACGTGTTCACCATGCCGTGTCTTCCCCCCCCGCCTCCAGGTGTGTTATGTCGGGGGGAGATGTGGAGGTGTACCTGTCCCAGGTGCACGACGGGAGCGTGTCCTCGGGTTTCCGGGCGCTCTACGAGGAGCGTCTGCTGCTGGACGTCACGCTGCTCATAGAGGAGCACCACTTCCAGGTACCCTAGTGCCGACGAGCAAAACGGGAAAACGTCGCCCAGTTCAGCCGATAAATCAGTTTAACTGTGGGGTACGATAGCCGTCAAAATAAACGTCTGAATTTGTAAATGTGAGTCAGTAAATGTAAGATTTGTATTAGTTGTTGACTCACATGTGACATCATGTTTCACCTGTGAGAATACAAGTTTAAAAGTTACAACTTGGCTGCAATAATAACAAGTATGAATCTCACATCTACGACGAAAAATCACACATTAGTAGGAATCTAGAACCCCTAGAGAAGCTGTTACACATCTTCCAGTAGGTGGCAGTAATGCATCTGAAGGTTGTTCACCAACCACCATTAAACGAGAAGAAGAAGACGAAGGAAACTAAGGTTCAGTCTGAAAACCCTTACAGAGTCAGGACTCTTTAGCCAGAGCAGACGTCCATCAGGGTCTCCGTGATCAGAGTGTCTGAATAGAGCAGTCAGCGAGGAAGGAGGCAGGAAAATTATTTAAAAATTTATTTTATTTACATTGAAATATTTATCCTATTATATTTTATCTCTATAAAAAAATTTGCATTGTGTTTATGTATTTTAGCTTTCAGTTTTTTATCTTAGGCTCTACAACTGTGATTTCTGTACAGCGCTTTGGTCAACCCCGGTTGTTTTAAATGTGCTTTATAAATAAAGTTTGAGTTGAGTAGAGGAAAGGAGCCTGAATACTCAGATAGTTTGGCCTAGGAACCCCATGACATCCTTAATCGGCACTAAGGAGCCTTTAGGTATCCCACAATCCTTTGCGTGACACGAAGTATCAGCACAGCGCTATAAGGAAATCAACGAAAATGTCCGGAGAGAAGCAATTGCGCACTTTGTAGTTCATGTTCAGAAGGCTGTAGACCTACGTTTGATTAGAATCGTCTGTTTGTTTCCGTCACGTAACGACGTCGGAGTAAAAGGTTGTCTGAAATTGTCTGAAACTCCTTTCCTCCATGATAGAGTTCTGTTGACCATAAAAGGTCATGCTACAGGAGCTAGGAGCTGTAATTAAGAGTTTTCAGATTGAGGCAGAGCTTGTATTCTTACAGATGAAACATCTGAGGTCGCAGCTCATTACCGCCACCCAGTGGTGAGGAGTATAACCGTTTCTTTAAAGGTTGTAGATTTGTACTCGTAAATTTGTGATTTGCACTTGTTTTTGTTACAAAGCTGTAACTTCCAAACATCTGATGTCACACGTATGTAAGACTTGACAACAAATGTTAAACTTCTTTACATTTATTGACTTAAATTTACAAATTCAGACACCTGCACATACGTCGTTATTGACGGTTGTCTTACGCCATATTTAACGGACCGCACTGCAAAAAGGGAACTCAAAGTAAGTAGAATTTTCTTGGAATTTGTGTATTTATCCTAGATTTGAGCAGCTAAATAAAACTATTTGCCAATGGAATAAGATTTTTGCACTTAAAATAAGAACAATTCATCTCCATCATCTTATTTCAAGTGCAGGATACACTGAGCTATATAATACACTGGAGTGCTGATTTTGCCGAAAAACTGAAGTCACTGGCCGCCATCTTGCTACTCCCGACTCTCACAGAATCCCACAGGATTTGGTTGCAACAACAAGCAGTTTTCTGGCTGAGTGAAAACGTTTCACAGGTAATTCTACAGTCAGTGGATGTACTAACACTATCAACTACTAGGAAATTAGGTGCGGAAATAATTTACATGTTATTCAGATTAAATATACAAATGTATGTGTATATGTATATATGTATATATATGTATACACATATGTAAATATATGTTTTTGTATATTGTTATTTATATATTTATAAATGTTAAACATATATATTTAAATAAATAAAATGCAAAATATTTCAGCACATGACTTTCTCAGTACTTGATAGTTTTAGTACATAACATAAAACTATATGGCATTTGACATTTTAAAAGTTTTAAGCCCCCCCTGAACATGAGAAAATCCTCGTTATTCGATGCTGTAGCGCACATATTCCCTAGTTACTGGGGGAAAATAGGGAGTACCAATATGGCGGCTGGTGGCTTCAAAGCGACTCGTTCTAACAGACGGTGATTAGCACTCCAGTGTATAATATAGCTCAGTGGCAGGATATCTATTTATCTTATTTTAGGGGTAAAAATACTAATTCCATTGGCAAATAGTCTTATTTAGCTTCTCAAATTAAGGAAAAATATACTAATTTCAAGAAAGTTTAACGTACTTTGAGTTTCCTTTTTGCAGTGTGATGGAGTTTTCTGCTACTGGACGTATTTATTCTGACGTGTGGAGCATAGATCCTATCAGACCAGGCAGGTGTGAGGCTGACTCAGGTGTGTTGACTCCTCCCACAGGCCCACAAGGCGCTGCTGGCCACCCAGAGCGACTACTTCCGGGTGATGTTCACGGCCGACATGAGGGAGCGGGACCAGGACAAGATCCACATGAAGGGGCTGACGGCCGCCGGCTTCGGCCACATCCTCCGCTTCATGTACTACGGCTCCCTGGAGCTCAGCATGCCCACCGTGCAGGAGATCCTCCAGGTAGGCGGCGGCTGTGCGCTGAGCGGCGTGCAGGTGAGCGGTGAACCCCGGCGCTGACCGTGGCTCTCTATCCCCCCCCCCCTCTGCAGGCGGCCATGTACGTCCAGCTGACGGAGGCGGTGGAGTTCTGCTGCTCCTTCCTGCTGGCTAAGATCTGTCTGGAGAACTGCGCCGAGGTCATGCGCCTCCTGGAGGACTTCAGCGTGGGCGTGGAGGGCGTCCAGGAGCAGCTCGACAACTTCCTGCTCGACAACTTCGTCCCGCTGATGAGCCGGCCCGACTTCCTGTCCTACCTCAGCCTGGAGAGACTCCAGGTTTGACAGACGCCGCTAAACCTGGAGAAAATTATCCTTTAGTGTTGAGAATCTGAGACGTGAGGCGTTTAATTTAACCGCAGGATGAAATCTTCTAGCTTTGCACGTCTAGAGACGGACATCTGTGGCCAGTCTTGGTTTTGCCGCAGCTTTCCCAGCTGTTAGGTCTGGACTTTGACTAGGCCGTTGTAACGCATTGATCTGCTTAGATCTACGTCTAATCTCAGCTCTGGCTGGATCATAATTCTTGCTTCTCTTACTTACATTTAAATCACTTTGCTTTGGTCTATTACTTTAAAATCCCCGATTAACATTACACTGAGCTAGGGCTGCATAATTAATCGCATTCGCAATTTAATCTCAATTTCTGCAGTTTCTGGCTATGTAACAATTAATGGATCCTTTAGGTTGTAATTATGTTTAAAGTGGGTTTGCTCCACATAGAAGGGAGCTGCAGCAGTGAGATAATCTAATTTTATTACTTGTTTTAGAGTTTATATAATCATAATTTATACCAAAAACTTTCAGGAATCTCACCACAGCATTAAGTTCTGGTCAATCAGTTTAATACATAGACTTGTTTGTTGGTTTTACTACATTTTCAACAAGGATTTATGTCCAACTCAATTAAAAGCTGCTCTCTTTAATAATAAGATTCAGATTAGTAAAAACTGTTAATTTTCTTGTTTTAAACAGTTCCTGTTTACAAACATCTTTATCTGCATTTCTCCATTTTTGTTGCTTGTGGTCAATGCAGAGAAAAGTCAAAATTTAATTGCAATTATGGTTGAAATGTATCATAATTTTGATTGTTACCAAAATCGTACAGCCCTAGTTGTAATATAGATAATTTTAATTATTTCACAATATGTCGTGTGCGGTATGTTTACAATTCTTAGTATTTTTGACATTTATCTTTTTTTGTAAATTTCTTCTCTAGTTTTTTAGGTTTAGTTTTGTTTAATTTTCTTTCCTGAGTCGTTGCAGTGAAATCTCGTCCAGATATTTATTATTTATTTTTTTATTTATAGTCTAAGCCTGGCAGCATTCCTGAACTCAGTCAGCGGTAAAAAGGCTTTTTATTTCCAATAAAAAGAGGTTTATACCTGCATGTTAGCTTGAACAATAATATTCTGATTAATAAAAACAGTTACATTTGGTGTTTTAAATAGTCCCAGGTTACAAACATCTTTATGTTTGTTGTTGCTTCTGGTTAAAGCAGAGAAAAGTCCAAATTAAATCACAGTTATGTTGCATCATCACGTTCCCCGGTTTGAATCCCACAAACCGCCGTCCCACTGCTCCCTGAGGGCGGGGTTAAATTCAGAGGACACTTTTCACTTCATGCATGTTTTAATGAGAAATAAAGAGGCTGATGTTGTATTATTACACATAGTATCATGCTGCGGGGGCTTTTCTTCAGCTGAGTTAACGGGGAAAATGTAGCAAGCATCATGTTATGTGTTGCTTCATGTTAGTTTATGACGTAAAAACTGCTCCAGGGTTAATTATCCTTCTGTAAGGCATCAATTCAATGTTATTTATTTAGTATTATCACAACATGTCGCCTGAAGACTCTTCACAAAGTCAGATTCAGTCGTCTCCTCCATCATCAGGCGGGGGGTATTTCTATTTATTGTCCTGTCTCTGCGCTGCAGGCCTACCTGAACAGCGACGCTCTGAGCCGCTACCCAGAGATCGAGCTCTACGAAGCCGTCCAGGGGTGGCTGAGGCACGACCGGCGGCGCTGGAGGCACACGGACACCATCGTGCAGTCCATCCGCTTCTGCCTCATGACGCCCGCGGACATCTTTGAGAAGGTGAGGGCCGCGTGGGGCGGCGGCGTCCCCCCCGGCTCGTCCCTCAGTTTCAGCATCTCTGACCTCTGGCTGGGATTTAAACCCCTAACCCAGGGGTGTCAAACTCATTTTGGTTTAGGGGCCGCATTCAGCTTAGTCTGATCTCAAGAGGGCCACACGAGTAAACTCATTGCAAGATTAAATAGAACTATTAAAAGTGGACTTGTTGTTGATTTTATATTAAATTAATTTCACTTTTACACAATATATTATGAATAACCTCAGCGTTTTTAAGACAAGTATGTGCAATTTCAACAATACTTTTACTCAGTTAAACATTTACTTTTGCATTATGCATAAGAACTGATCACAGTGATTATACAATGTTGAAAAACATTTATTCACATTTTTTGGAACTTAAAAACACTGTCCTGCATGACAAAATACATCAAACAGATAAAAATTAAGAAATTATTTAAATTTTTCCACACCTGAAGCTTAATCTGCTAATTAAAACACAGCGCCCCTCGTGGACAATATAGGAACTGTAGATTTTTAATTAAACAAAGTACATGTTTTTTTCAAGAATTGTTTTGTCATTCTCTTCCTTTTATCTCCTCTTTCTTTCACCTTTTGTTTTTTTCTTCTTGTTCTTCCTTTCCTCTCCTACTTTCCCATTGTAGTGTCCATATCATTTGAGATATTCCCTGCATGAATCATAATAAAACTATTCACATTAATAAATCAAGTGGAGCACTATGGCAAAGCAGTACTGCTCCACTTATGAAAGTAAAATCTGATGAGCTCTTTTTGGCATTTAGACAACAATTCTTATTGACACATTGCCAGACAGGACACTGGAAAAAAATATATATATATATTATTTTTTTTTTTAATATTGATAATGGATTTAGCCACAGGGCCAGACTAAATTGTTCGGCGGGTCGGATCCGGCCCGCGGGCCGTATGTTTGACACCCCTGCCCTAACCGCAGGTTCTCTTCCTCAGGTGAAGACGTCGGAGTTTTACCGTTACTCCAGACAGCTGAGGCAGGAGGTGGACCAGGCGCTCAGCTACTTCCACGATGTCAACCAGCAGCCGCTGATGGAGACGCGAGCCAACCGCATCCGCTCGGTCCGCCCGCAGACGGCCGTCTTCAGGGGGATGATCGGCCACAGCATGGTGAACAGCAAGATCCTGCTGCTGCAGCGGCCCAAGGTCTCTGGCCCCGCCCTCGCCTCTCTGGGCTCGTCCCGGGCCGCTAGCACGCCGCCGCTAACCGCTGCTGCTGTGTCTCAGGTGTGGTGGGAGCTGGAGGGTCCTCAGGTGCCGCTCAGACCCGACTGCTTGGCCATCGTCAACAACTTTGCCTTCCTGCTGGGCGGAGAGGAGCTGGGGCCCGACGGGGAGTTTCACGCCTCCTCCAAAGTCTACCGCTACGACCCGCGGCAGAACTCGTGGCTACGCATGGCGGACATGTCTGTTCCCAGGTCAGACGAGGCCCTGTCTGTCTAAACTCAGAAATAAGTTCTGGAGATGTGCTGATAGGTGAACCCAAAGGAGTTAGCGTTTGGGGAAAATGGCGGGAAAAATACCAGCTGCTTAAATAACTATTTAAATTATGGTAAACTTATGTAAGTTGGATAACAGCACAAAATCAGTTGGTAAACTTGGCGTTGGTTTATTCTGCTGCTAATTTACAGTTAGCAGCCTTGATCTGGCATAAATTACACAATTTTTACCTAATTTGTCGTGCAATATATAAAATAAATGACAAAAAACACTTTTCAGCTAATTTTAACCTTCCAGTTATGATATAGGGACACAAAATGCTAAAGTTAGCTTAAAGTTTTGGTTGCTGCAGCTATCTTAGCTGCTAGCTTTAAATTAGCCTACAGCCGTGTCTAGTCTTGCTGTTTTTTGGCAGACGTTACGTTTGTGGTGTGGGAAAATGGCGGAAAGAATACCAGCTGCTTAAATTATTTTGACTATTTAATTTACGGTAAACATTTGTAAGTTAGATAACAGCACAAAATCAGTTGGTAAACTTGCTGTTGGTTTACTCTGCTGCTAATTTACAGTTAGCTTTCGGTTCATCTGGCATAAATTACATAATTTCTACCCAATTTGTCGTGTCATTATATAAAATAAATGACAAGAAAACACTTTTCAACTAATTTTAACCTCCCAGTTATGATATAGGAACAAAAAATGCTAAAGTTAGCTTCAGGTTTTGGTCGCTGCAGCTATCTTAGCAGCTAGCTTTAAATTAGCCTACAGCCGTGTCTAGTCTAGCTGTTTTTTGGCAGACGTTACGTTTGTGGTGTGGGAAAATGGCGGAAAGAATACCAGCTGCTTAAATTCTTTTGACTACTGTTTAATTTACGGTAAACATTTGTAAGTTAGATAAAAGCACAAAATAAGTTGGTAAACTTAGCGTTGGTCTACTCTGCTGCTAATTTACAGTTAGCTTTCACTTGATCTGGCATAAATTTCACTATTTTTACCCAATTTGTCATGTAAATATATAAAATGACAAAATCAGCTAATTTTAACCTTCCAGTTATGACAGAGGCACAAAAATGCTAAAGTTAGCTTTAACTTTTGGTTGCTGCAGCTTTCTTAGCAGCTAGCTTTAAATTAGCATACAGCCGTGTCTAGATTAGCTGTTTTTTGGCAGACGTTATGTTTGTGGTGTGGGAAAATTTTTACTCAATTTGTCTTGCAGTTGTATAAAATAAATGACAAAAAACACTTTTCAGCTAATTTTAACTTTCCAGTAATGATAAAAAATGCTAAAGTTAGCTTCAGGTTTTGGTTGCTGCAGCTATCTTAGCAGCTAGTTTTAGATTAGCCTACAGCTGTATCTAGTCTAGCTGTTTTTTGGCAGACGTTACGTTTGTGGTGTGGAAAAATGGCGGGAAGAATACCAGCTGCTTAAATTCTTTGGACTACTATTTAATTTACGGTAAACATTTGTAAGTCAGATAAAAGCACAAAATCAGTTGGTAAACTTGCCGTTGGTTTACTCTGCTGCTAATTTACAGTTAGCTTTCGCTTGATCTGGCATAAATTACACAATTTCTACCCAATTTGTCGTGTAATTATATAAAATAAACGACAAAAAACACTTTTCAGCTCATTTTAACCTTCCAGTTATGATATAGGGACAAAAAATGCTAAAGTTAGCTTCAGGTTTTGGTCGCTGCAGCCATCTTATCAGCTAGCTTTAGATTAGCCTACAGCTGTGTCTAGTCTAGCTGTTTTTTGGCAGACGTTACGTTTGTGGTGTGGGAAAATGGCAGGAAGAATACCAGCTGCTTAAATTCTTTTGACTACTATTTAAATTATGGTAAACTTATGTAAGTTAGATAAAAGCACAAAAAAAGTTGGTAAACTTAGTGTTGGTCTACTCTGCTGCTAACTTACAGTTAGCTTTCACTTGATCTGGCATAAAATTCAAATTTTTTACCCAATTTGTCATGTAATTATATAAAATGACAAAAATCAGCTAATTTTAACCTTCCAGTTATGATAGACACACAAAAATGCTAAAGTTAGCTTAAAGTTTTGGTTGCTGCAGCTATCTTAGCAGCTAGCTTTAAATTAGCCTGCAGCCGCGTCTAGTTTAGCTGTTTTTTGGCAGAGGTTACGTTTGTGGTGTGGTAAAATTTTTACCCAATTTGTCTTGCAGTTGTTTAAAATAAATGACAAAAAAACGCTTTTCAGCTAATTTTAACCTTCCAGTTATGATAGACGCACAAAAATGCTAAAGTTAGCTTAACGTTTGGTTGCTGCAGCTATCTTAGCTGCTAGCTTTAAATTAGCCTACAGCCGTGTCTAGTTTAGCTGTTTTTTGGCAGAAATAAGTGACGCAGCCAAAGGAGCGTTTTTGGTGTGAATATTTTTTTAGTTCTGGTTTCTGCTGCTTGTCTCGCAGGTCGGAGTTCGCCGTCGGCGTCATCGGTAAGTTCATCTACGCGGTGGCGGGGCGCACCCGAGACGAGACGTTCTACTCCACGGAGCGCTACGACATCACCGAGGACCGCTGGGAGTTCGTGGACCCGTACCCGGTGAACAAGTACGGCCATGAGGGGACGGTGCTGAACGGCAAGCTGTACATCACGGGCGGCATCACGTCCTCCTCCACCTCCAAGCAGGTGTGCGTGTTCGACCCGGGCCGGGAGGCGGGCGGCGGCGGCGGAGGAGGGGGAGGAGGAGGAGGAGGAGGGTCGGGCGGCTCGGACTCGCACAGGACCCGCGCCGCCCGCGGGCCGCTGCTGCCCGGCACCCACGCCAGCTGCTGGGAGAACAAATCCAAAATGAACTACGCGCGCTGCTTCCACAAGATGATCTCCCACAACGGGAAGCTGTACGTGTTCGGAGGCGTGTGCGTGATCCTGCGGGCGTCCTTCGAGTCGCAGGGCTGCCCGTCCACCGAGGTGTACGACCCGGACACGGACGAGTGGACCATCCTGGCCTCCATGCCCATCGGGCGCAGCGGCCACGGGGTGGCGGTGCTGGACAGGCAGATCATGGTGCTGGGCGGCCTGTGCTACAACGGCCACTACAGTGACTCCATCCTCACCTTCGACCCCGACGAGAACAAGTGGAAGGAGGACGAGTATCCCAGGATGCCTTGCAAACTGGACGGCCTGCAGGTGTGCAGTCTGCACTTCCCAGAATACGTGCTGGAGCACGTCAGACGCTGCAGCTGAGGTCTGCTTCTCGCCACGTTTTGTACAACCGGACGGTTCGAGGACTGGGGTGTCCCGCCGTGGGGGGGCGGGGGGGAACCAGGTGTTTCCAGGTGGGCGACCCCCGATCTTTTAATCCAGAGACCAGCGCTTACCGTCAGGTGAGGGGAAACAGGTGGCTGGGAGGATTGCAGCCGACGTTTCAGCTCGAACACTTTCAGAATTACCTTTTTTCTCAGAAGATTAAAGAAAAAAATGATGTCAGGGCGAGTAGTAGGAAAAAAAAAAAAGGTTTATGTTTGGACCGTGTCTGAACTCACCTGTTATATTCCGGCAGAAACGCACTGGAAGAGTCCCCCAATGACAGAAAAAAGTGCTTAACGAACCCGACTCTGAACACGAGACCCGCACATGTAGGTTAGCAGAAACATTACCGCCGTTTTAAAAACCCTACAAAATATATATAACTCGCTAAATTAATCAGATACACGACAAAATAACACTATATTCTGTAGTGTAGGTGATTGTATGACCTGTCTCCAATCATAAACTACGCCACAGGTCCTGCTGAAGCCTCAGGCGCCACCAGCTTTAAACTCACTTTATCAAGTCGCACGGTTCTGTTCTGGCTTCCAGTGCGTTCCGGGTTTTTCTCCCAGCTCTGGCCCCTGATGCCAGATCCCCACCGTACCGTTCTCATGCTCATATAACACTGAATTACCGTGTCTTTCTGCGCTCCCCCTGCGGCCTTCTGGGAAATGGCCGGCAAGTTAAAAAACGCGCGTCCACGAGGGAGCCGGCGCTCTTCATTTCACCGACACTCCCGTTTATGAGGACAGGTGTTACGCAGGTAAGGAGCTGCGCTGCTGTACGTTTGGTTTTGTTTACATTCCCTGCACTTTATCGGTTCTTAATGTGAGTGTAAATAGTGTAACCTGCACTGTATCGCTGGGGGAGTCTCACTGCGTCTGAGATGATCTCTGACCAGTGGAGATGAAGGAAAACGGACCCAGATGAGCGTTTTCTTTTTGGGGCATTTCAATAAACCTGGACCTCATTCAAGAACATTTTCTGTCAGGTGGAGAATAAATGGTCAAATTCTGCTGAGTATTGACAGAAAATGAACATATGTGGAGAAACCAGCAATGAGTAGAAAAGATTATTCTGCACCAGAACATTTTGAAGCTCTTCTGTTTTTCTCATCCATAAGAGAAACCTAAAGATTATTTATTATTGTCACGCGTTTATTATAATGTTAGACACATTGCAATATAATTTTGCTGCTAGATACGTTTTTATAGCGTAGTGTTACAGAAACTGACCAGCTGACTGTCTGCTAAAAACATCAGCTGATCTCAGTTGGTCAAATTAGTTTCCATTTGCTTTAATAAAGTACTCTGAATTAAATATGGGGGTAAAATACCAGCTGCTTACATTCTTTTGACTACTATTTAAATTATGGTAAACATGTAAGTTAGATAGCGGCACAAAATCAGTTGGTAAACTTAGCGTTTGTTTACTCTGCTGCTAACTTACAGTTAGCTTTCACTTGATCTGGCATAAATGTCACTATTTTCACCCAATTTGTCATGTAAGTATATAAAATGACAAAAAATCAGCTAATTTTAACCTTCCAGTTATGATAGAGGCACAAAAATGCTAAAAAAAAATGCTAGATTTCACTTGATCTGGCATGAATTGCAAAATCTTTACCGAATTTGTCATGAAATTATATAAAATAAATGACAAAAAAAAAACACTTTTCAGCTCATTTTAACCTTCCAGTTATGATGGAGGCACAAAGATGCTAAAGTTAGCTTTAACTTTTGGTTGCTGCAGCTATCTTAGCAGCTAGCTTTAAAATAGCCTACAGCCATATCTAGTATAGCTGTTTTTTGGCAGAGGTTATGTGTGCTCATTAACTCCAACTTAAAAAGATTTACAGTAAATGAAAAAAATGAAATGCAGGCGAACCACAATATTGCATTAAGAACAAAAAGATGCTAAGTAGATAATTGGAAACTTCTACGTGTGATGAGCATTTTTAAAATGTATTTTCAACTATAAACTGCTTTTCTTTGTAATTTTATTAATGAACAAACCAATTTGATTTTGCCCTAATGAAGGTATAAGTTATGGATAATGGCATAAAATCAGTAGGTAAACCTAGCATTGCTTTATGCTAACTGCTACAGCTAATTTAGCAGTTAGCTTTCAGATCATTGAGACTTTCACGAGTTTTAATTCCAAATCTTAACTAAATGTTGATTTTTCTCAACTTTATATTTAGCATTAAGTAGTATAATTAAAACTATATTCTTATTTACAGGAACCAAATTACAGTTTTGATAAATTCACTAACTAAAATTAACTTTAGCTTTGGCTAGCCAAATCTAGTTAGCGTTACATTAGCTTCCTCGTTTATTTAAAAGAAAACATTTTAGCAGGTGGATAGTTTGTCCTCTTTTTTTCTATTTCACAAATTGTATTTATTCTGTTAGCACTTTGGATAAAGCTGCTGACTCATTTTGGTTAAATATGTTGTTTTTTGTTTGTTTTTTTGGTGCCAAAAAAGACCAGTGAATCCCATCAAAACATCGGTTTGTGAAGAAACTAATTAGTTTGACTGGAGTTTGGTGGAAGGATGACGCTGAAGGATCTGTAACGTCATCTTTTTCCACAAAAGGTCTTGGAAGTAAGATATCGCTTCTTCCTATTGGAGCTTGTTTCTACAAGGTGTTCTTGTCTGAGGTCCATTATTGGTAATTTACCTCTGCTAAATAATTACCAGCCTTTGAACAGATTCTGTTGGTTTCTACTGACTGAGAGCTGTTTTTGTTTCAGACCCAAGTAAGTCCTCCGCAGGACAGTTGTGCTGGAAGATTTAAACCCGCCGTTGTCTTAGAGTAACGCTTGCACCGTCCAGCAGCCCGACACCTTGACCCAACCGGCCACGTAGCTGTGTGTGACGACCAGCTTTGTTTTTGATTTTTACTTTTGAGGCTAACTGTGAAAAGGGCTAGAGCAAATAATGACGCCGTCACGTCCGTCTGCTGCGCATTTATTTATTTTATGAGGTAGTGCTTTTCACTGAGCTATGCAGTAACAGTATTAGGAATGTGATGAGAATTTCATTTACAGCCCGGTTCTTTTTAAGTATTTTTTTTTATTTTAATTTGTCTTCCGTCTTTTTTCCGTTTGTCGTCTCCATCCCTGCAGCAGCAGTGACTTACAAGTGGATGCTCCATTTTTGTTGCTGTCTCGAGGTCAGTAAAGGCAGCAAAAAGGGAAAAGCATACATGCAGACAACACTTCAAGCATGTTCGTCCAAATTATTCTTTTATTTCCTAAAATTCTGTCTTGATGTGAATTATACATATACCAGGAATTTGGAAGCCAACACTCTCCGGTTCTGAACATTTCAAACTGTTACTTTGCTGCATTTTTATGTCTGTGGAAACGTTTGGTCCCTTCACGTCTCCTCAGCGTCACATTTCTGCAGCCGATTCGATGAACGCGTCGCCGCTCCTCTCCAACGTTACCGTTTGAAGAAGACTTGTAACCAACAGAGAACAGCTGTCCCTATCTGAGGTACATAGAGCAGCATCCTTTAGTCCACCAGTCTGTGGGTAGGAAAACAGAATAGAGGACACTTACCTTGCTTATTGGACTGTGTAGGGGGGGGAGAAAGAAAAATCTGAATAACATATCTTACTCTGAGTAGAAACTCTTTGGAAACGATTTGTAACTCCTTTCCAGAAATAAATGTTCATACTGGTCAACCTTCAGCTGTCTGTATTCTCTGAAAATTGACTGTTGGTGAGTTTTTTTCGAGTAATTTGTTGATGATTTATTTACAACAAAATAATCTAGATGAATCCACCTATTGAAGAGGTTTGTGGCATTATTTCACAGCTGTGGTTTGCTTCCTGGTCAAGAGAAGCTAAAAAGCAGCTTCTCAGCTAAAGACCAAGCAGCGGTCTGGAGAAGCTTGAACGAAGGCACAAGAGTCTGGCTGAAAACCTCAACAGCTTCTTCTGCAGCTTTAAAACCAGCCGTTCACATCTCAGCAACAGAACAACGTCCTGCCTGGACCGAAGATGTCTGAAGGAAGAAGTAAACGGAGCCTCTCAGCATCTGAAGGCCTGTGAAGCTCCAGGACCTGATGGTAGTTCCCTGTTCGACCTGAGAACCTGGTACCAGTCGTCTCTGACCTTCAGTAAGCTGCTGGAGGCGTGTGAGGTTCCCTGGTGCTTCAAATACTCCATCATCATCATCCTCATCCTCCTCCTCCTCCAGGTTACCAGAAAATAGACCATGATCAGGTTAAATGACTGCTGATGTAGCCCTGATGTCTGCACACATGAAATCCTTTTGAGCGACTGGTGTTGAAGCGTCTGCAGGACCTTCTGGGGAGCTGATTCTGTGTTTATAACTTATATTTCAATCCAATCCACTTTATTTATATAGCACGATTTAAACAAACACAAGGTTTCCAAAGTGCTGCACAAAAAGATAAATAAAAATAGGTAAAAAGCGCTGCCGGCACAGGGTAAGAATAAGCATGTATAGAAAAGCCAAAGAAAAGAGGTGGGTTTTAACAAGAGTTTTAAAATGAGACAGAGAAGTTGCCTGTCTAATGTGCAGTGGCAATTTAATGAAATATCAAAAATAACCTTCACATATTAATCCATCAGTGATGCTATTGTATAGATTATAAAACTGACTTTTTCTCATTGAATTATGAATAATTGCGCAGTGAAACTTTGTCATTCCTCCAGACGTGAACTACAGTCATGGCTAAAAGCTTTTGTTCCTTCAACACTGAGACTGTTTACGTTATAAACATGTTTCTGTTATACAGAGGAATTAGTGGGAGAAACGAGTTTATTTTCTGACGTCTGGCCTTCTTAGGCTCAGCTAATCCCCAGATGTCTGAAACATTCAGGAGGATCCAAAGCAAGTTTATTTGTAGCACATTTCAGTACCAAGACAACTTAACGTGAGCAGAACAGAAGAAAACACTGCAGTGGGAAAGTAGCAGCAGCTCCAGGTCAAAATAGCGGGACTACAAACTAAAAGATTTAAGGGCAACACTAAAAAATAATTTAAAGGAACTCAGGCTTTCAGCACGTTTACAGTTTTCTGGAAGTTTGTTGCAGATCAGTGGAGCATAGGAAATAAATGCTGCTTCTCCAGGACTGGTTCTGTGTTTCAGAGTAGACTGAAGCCAGAAGCTTTGCATCAATCTGCAGCCCATATGTGTATACAATAATGGTACTCTGCAGAATTTCTGTCTGACTCTTAACTTTTTAAAGAAGAAGCTTTAGCTGCAGTCCCATCCAAATCCTGCTGCTGCTCTGCACAGGTGGTACGATTCTGCAGCATCTTGAAGGCAGTCCTGAAGCTTTCTGGATTCTTGTGGAGCTGAACCTCTCTCCTTGAAGTGGGTGATGACCCAGAAAACTCTGCATCAAAATCTTCTCACATACTGGAAGCTGTTACAAAGTATTTTTCTTTTGAGCCTAACCGCTGTTGATGACAGTTTCATTAATCTATTCCAGCTTTTATAGATCCCCTCTGCTACCTAGATTGATATTGTGTGTTCCCTGAAAGGTCCAGATTGGAGTGACATTCTGCTTTTAAAATATACAGTTCATACCTGCACTTATGAGACAAACCCATCAATAAATTTAAAAAAGTTAAATATTAAACCGTTTTTTTCACAGCCAGCAGCGGATGACAGAATTGTTTTCCACTCACGAGGAATTTTAGTGTTTTTTCCCCCATTAATTTCAAATTCTCTCAACTGTAAACCAGTTTATGATGCATAAAGAACGGTCAACCGTTTGTTTTCCACCAACGCGCATGCGCAAAGCGCTCCCTCTCCGGCTTGCCGTAGTTATAAGTCATCTGAATGAGAATGTCTTCTGTCAAACTGGTAACCACACACATCCGTGGTTTTATATGTGTTTGTAGTCCCGGACGTTCTTAATCTTGTAGTCTTGTGCTGTAATGTGAGGCTTTAATGACCGTGTTGCTAGTTTATTCGGAGACTTTAGCATGCTGCTAGCTGCTTTAGCTAGCTCTTCGGTCTAAACATGACCGACATGAGTGTTGAGTACTGGACGTTCAATCTCCTCTCCTCTTCTCGTCGTGTTGTTTTGTGTTTGGATTATAAATTAAGAAAGCTTGACGGGCTGTTGGGACTCATCGCTGCGTGTTGCTGTCGTTCCTCCGTGTCCCGCCAGGTGTCGCTGTGGGCCGCTGCGCCTGGGCTGACGGCGCTGCTGAGCGGCTCGGTGCTGGGCGCCGGTGAGGCGAAGAAGAAGAAGAGCAGCCAGGCTGTGCTGAGCATCGATGAGGTGACGTTCATTTAGATTATTTTATTAATAAAGATCCCCCATAAAAGTAAAAGTGGTGAAAGTCTGAGTTCCTTTAAATCAAGATTAAAAACACATTTGTTTAGGATTACCTGAAACATTAGTGTAAGTTTGTAGTCCAACTGTTTTTAAAATTTACTATTAGTTTTCATTTTTCCATGTTTCATTTTGTTTCCTTTTTTCTACATTTTATTCCAAACTTGCTTTTATTCTGTTTTTATTCGCCTATATTTTAATCATGTAAAGAACTTTGCATTGTCTCTGTATTGAAATGTGCTATACTAATAATAGATTTGCATGATTGATAAAACAGAATACAGCATTTACAAACTCCAAGGACACAATTAAATAAATAACAATAAATAAATTAAATTAGCACAAACAAAAACAGTAAATAACAATTAAAAGATGAGATGTTACCCTTCCACCCCGTTTACATAGTACATCATAATATTCTTCCTCATAACCTAAATACTCTTAATCACAACAACATCGACGATCGATATTGTTAATTATCAACAGATTAAAAACATATTTTAAGTGCAGCCTTGACAGTTTTATGTTGTCTCTTAGCGACTTATTTCTAGATAAAGACACAAACACTGAATTCAAACTCAACCCTTAATTCAACCAAAATTTTACCAAAAGTTTTTTAAAAAGAAAAAAACAACGTGTGCTCTCTGAACTCTCTGAAGGGGGCGGGGCTTGGTTCCTGGATCTGCGTTATGATTGGTTGGGAGGATGTAATGATGTAATATTAACCTACATGGCTCGAATGCAAAAGGAAGGAAACTGTTATTCTATTGAACTTTTTATTTACCCTATTTCTATCATCAATATTTATTGTTATTGAATTATCGTCCAGCCCTACTTTACGTTAGACGGATACAAAATCTGCTGACAGCTGTTTAATCTGCTGAATAATACCAGAATTTAACTAAGATGTAGATCAACCATTAAAATTACTTTCTTCTTGTTTCTTTTAGCTTTCACCCATCAGGGTGGAAGTTTTTATGTTTTATGTTTTTAATGCATGGCCTGTAATTTGGAGCATGGCGAGCTTCAGGATTTTAACCACCTTCTGTATTTTAGACGTCCTGCAGATCCATCGTTTCTTCTCAGGCTCCCGTTGGCTGAGACGAAGGATCTGAGCCTGATCAGAACCTGTAAAGGCGGCTGAAGCTGTGACCAAACATCCAGAGGAAGCTCGGTTTAATCAGACGTCTCTGCTGCTCCTTCCAGTTGCCGTCTCTGTACACCACACCTGAACCCACACCTGTCCACCTGGAGGCGGAGGCCGGGCGGCTGGAGCAGAGCGTGGCGTCGCTGAGGAAGTGGGCGGAGCCATACACCGACCTGTGTCAGGTGAGCCGGCTGAACGCCGAGCTGGAGAGGAATTCTGGGAAAAATCACCGTGTTGGGCCTCACAAAAGTATTCACACTCCTGAGATTTGTCCACGTAGCCGGCGTCAGGTTAACTAAAACAAACTGATGTATTTCACCAGGATTTGATGTGATCAGCAGGAAATTATGCAGAATGGTGACGCGTTGTGAGACTCATACTAGAAATAAAAATCTAAGAAGCTTCTGTGATCAGATAAAACCCAGTAGAATGCAGCGTAGGAGCATTGAGGACCTGGAGGTCCTGCAGCTTTTAGATGTTTACCTGATCCTGCACACCTGAGCCAATTAATCAGGTCGTTAGCAGGCTGAGGAGCTCCATGTGACTCAGGTGTGTTGGACCAGGTAAACATCTCAAAGCTGCAGGACGCTGGACCTCATTGTGTGAATCGCTTATGATCCAAACCAAATGCTCTGAGTTTTGTTTTGGCTGTGTAAAAAATTTAAAGGGGTGTGAATACTTTTGTGACGTTCTAGAATCTCCTCCAGGGCTCTGTTGTGTTTTGGGTGTTGTTAGTTTGGTCGGGTTTGCAGCAGCAGGAAGCGCCGCTGGTCCTGCAGGATTTATCAGACCTTTTCCAGTTTTAACTTCTGATTTAGATTCTTTATTTATTTATTAAAACTTTATTCAACCAGAAAAGTCGCCACTGAGATTAATAATCTCTATTTCAATTGAAACAAATTGAAATAGAGATTATTATTATTAAAAATAACTAATAAAAAACATTACATGTAAAACATCTTGTATAAAAAAAACATCCACAAAGACAATTTAAATAAATAAATAAAATAAAGTAAAATGTAACATCAGACAGAATTAAATGCTAACAGTTTCAACAATTCGTCTCTAAAACCGTCAGTCTGGCTGTTAGATCTCAGGGAGCTTAGGCTGTGGAGCAGAGGGCGCCATGTTGGGGGGGGGGGGGCAACATTCAGGACAGAGTTGTTTAATAATTAACAGTTAATGCATCATTTAACAGCTTTTTTGTCCTGTTTTTGCAGCAGAACGTCCAGGCTGCAGTGGAGAAAGCTGAGGTGAGTTACTGTCAAATATTCAGCTGGTTCCAGACCAGCAGAGACTTGTCAGTAGAGGGCGCTAGAGCGCCACCCCCATCCATTCTGTTCCATCTTTTAGGCCTAATTTTAATATTTCAGTGGCGAGGCGCACAGGACAAATGAGTGTGTATGCAACTTTTTATCCTTTTGGCTTCCATGTGACTTTTTGCTGGTCTCTAATTGGTTCCTTAAAAGAGCAATAAGTCAGAAATCTACTTTAAAATCAACATAAATTATTCTCATTTATCACGAGGATGAAAGTAACATTCCCTACAAACAATCGGTCCTCTCCATCATCTTAGTCAAGTTTTCTCCTTTTAAACCCAGAGGTACGGTCCAGAACTACTTTGGTTCAGAGTGTAGCCCGTTTTTACTTCCTGGTTCCTGAGCCAATCAGAGGAGAGTTCCCAGGGTTCCCAGCACAGAGCGCAGCAGTTGGTATTTTATCTTGGCTAAAAAGCAGCTGCCTGCAGACATGGAAGCCGATAAGAGAAGAAGACCAGAACTAGAACAGAATACGTCATAGATTAATTTCCCTCTGGGATTATTAAAGTATGTCTGATTCTGATTCTCTGATTCTGATCCATGCTGTGTTAGTAAAATTAACAATACAGCAACACACCTTTCAAGGCGAGTTCACAATGTTGCCTCTTTAGCGTGCCGTCGCTCTCCTGACATCATCGCTAACCGTTAGCACAGCAGACAACAAGCCAGAGAAACAGCCGTACAATGGCGCCATCTAGTGACGCTTTCACTTCCCTGCCACTCCAGCCTCCTCTCTCCTGCAGGCTCGGTCTGTTCTGGATTTATCTGGGTGGTGATAATTGGTGGAGTCATAAAACTCATGCAGACCGCTGTTATCAGCTTGTCTTCCATGTTACATGAAAACAGTCTTTGCTGCAGTCCTTCCCCTCATATTAGCCACATCCTCTTCCTGATTGGTTGTTGCTGCGCGAAAAGACACCAGTTAATCTTTTTCACCTCCAGCGACTGTAACTTACCATCCATCGCAGGCGTCACTCTGGCTTCACTTTAATCACCAAAACGATGCGTTTTGTGTCTCTAAAACTGCGTCTGTGACCTCGCTGAGCGTTGCACCTGTTCACAGGGTATGATGTAAATCTGTCGCTAAGCTAAGTGTGAACACACCTTTAGAAACAGAGTATTAGCTTGTGGCTGGCAGGCTGTTGTGCCGATTTGAGCCACTAGGTGTCAGTATTACTCACTGCGCCTTTAAAGGTGCTCCTCAGGGAGCCGCTCTCGGCCCACCTGGCTAATCAGTGATTTTTGTGTCAGTTTTCATCCAATCAGATTCATTTATCAAACCTGTTGGTTAAAGTCCCACCGCTGGCAGTGAAGACGCACGGATGACCCAAACAGACAGGAGAGAACAGCACCAGAACAAAATCTGGTCATTTATTTACAAATGATAATTTCTTTTATATAAAATATTATATTATATATTTTTATATACAATATAATAATGTGACAAGGCAAGAGAAGAAGACGATGGAACTAGAACCTCGAACCATTCAAGCACCTCCATGATTAAGTGTCGTTAATAACCAGACTGCAGCAGCTTGTGTTTTAATCAGGATTTATGTATTTCTATCAACTCTTTTATTCTTTTTTATTTGCTGTCTGCTAATCAAATGTCCATTTGGGGGGTAATGAAGTTTATCTTGATGCTGGGCTTTAATTTTATATATAATATGCTTCCTATAGGAAGCATAAAAAGCTGTTTCCACGGAGTCGTCAGCATTTACAGCGTTTAACGAGCTGCCGGGGCGTTGCAGAAGGTTTATTTTGAACCACTCGCACATTTAGATTATAAAGCAGTGAAGCCAGGAAGGAGCAGGTTCCTGGGATAAGAAGCGGTGTTGTGTCTAAATGCTGAAGGAGAAATAATCTGCGTTATGTGAGCAGAACGTGCCGAGCTGCAGTCAAAGCAAAGATTTCCTTCACGCCGTTCTTCACCAGCTCCTTTAATCCCATTTAACGTCTCAGTTTAGTTCCATAATTAACAAAAAGCTAAATGTTTTCAACATTTAAATACGTTTAACAGTTTTACTGATTCTTCCAGACACAGGATGGAGAATAAAGACAGACTGTTGTTAAAGCTTCAGTTTATATCACCTTTATGACTTTATGGTTACAACTATCAACAGAGCAACAGTAATAAATAATATTAATAACCAATAATTGGGATTAATTTTTTTTCTGTTTTTGCTTTTTTGTCCCACTGGAATATTTCAGATCATCAAAATTATTTCATATCAGACAAAAATAAAAGTGAAAACTTTTTCTAATGATTATTTATTTATTGAGGGAAAACTGCAAACCAGCCTGGTTCTGAATCAACAAAGCATCCAGACTGGATTTGTGTCCGGGCTTTGACTAGGCCACTCCTAACTCTGAGGTGAAGTTGCTGGTTCGTTGTTCCGCTGCAGAACCCAAGTGCTCTTGAGCCTGAGGTCACAAGCTGTTGGTCCGGTTCTCCTTCTGGGTTTTCTAGTAAACTAGATGGTCACGCTACCAGCGCCACTGTGGGTCCAGTGTTCTGATTCTGAAATGCTGGGTTAGGACCAGATGGAATGGAACCAGCAACCTTCCATAAAGGTCCACATTTACCAAATGTCAGCCGGGTCTTTAGGTTCTTCTGGGTCAGCAGTGGTTCTGGTCATGAAGGCCATTTTTCCAGTTTCTCTAATTGCTGACCTTTACTGAGGCAGTTCTGGGTTCTGCTGGGACTTCCTGGATGAGGTGTTGATGAGGTTCTGGAGTAATTCTGGTGGGTCGGGCTCTCCGGTCCATGTTCTCTCCACCTGTGGCTCCTGGTTCTCCCTGAGGTTCTCTGGTCAGGTTCCTTCCTGCTGTCCTGCTGGTTCTGTTTAGATGATTTGTTGGTTCTGGAGGTCAGACGGGTCACACAGAAACATTAAATCAAAGTTAATTCATGGTTTAATGAAGCGGGGACACTAATCTTTTCCACATATGACCAGAATGCTTAAATAATTAAAAATATAACAAACATCATCCAGGTTCTCTTTATCTCATTTTATAATCTGTTTCAGGATCAGAAATATTTTTAAGGTGATTAAAAAAGCAAAAAATGGGAGAATATTCATAATTTATCAGTTTTAAACATTTAAATAGTAACTTTCCTTCTTTTTCTCCCTCTGATGGTGTTTGGACCTCAGCGGGTCTACAGGACGGCGGAGCCGACCATCAACGCGTCGGCATCGACCATCAGAGGTGAGTTTATCAGACGCTAACGTCCAGCTGTGGGTTATTTTCCAGCTGAAATGATCTGAAACATGCAGCGATTAGTGGAGAAACAGTTTAACATGAATGTTTCCATCTTTTTTATTTACAATAAACAGACATAGAACAGCTTTATCCTTTGATCTGTGCGTTGAAGCAGCTCTCAGCTTAAATACGGATGTTCTGCTCCATTATGACCAAAACAATCTGTGGGTCTACCAGAACCAACGGCTTCTTCTGTCGTATAATAATAAAAAATGCAACTGGAATAAAACAAATAACACTTTATAAATAGATCAGAAATCAGAAATCAAACAAAAAACAGGAGCCAACGTCGTCTTCTGTTGTTTTCTACCTTAGAAGGAATAAAATCCTGAAAAGTCCGTCTGTGTTCATTGACAGAATAGTTTTTGGGGTTCTGGTTGATTTTAAAAAGGAAAAAAAAAACATAAAAAAAGGTCATAATTACTTTCAGTAAAAATAAAAATAAAGTTAAATTATAAAAAATGCAACTGAAATAAAACTTTATTTAGAAATAAATCAGAAATCAAACAAACAGCTGAAGCCAACATCTTCTTCTGTTGTTTTCTCTATCAGAAGGAATAATAATAATAAAAAATACAACTGGAATAGAACAAATAAAACTTTATAGATAAATAAATAAGTCTAAAATTAAACAAAAACCCGGATCCAAGGTCTTCTTCTGTCGTTGTTTTCTCTCTTAGAAGGAATAAAATCCTGTAAAGTCCGTCTGTGTTCGTTTACAGAATAGTTTTTAGGGTTCAGGTTATTTTTAAAAAGAAAAAAAGACACAAAAAGGTCATAATTTGTTTCAGTAAAAGTAAAAATAAAGTTCAATAGCAATAAAAATGCAACTGGAATGAAACTTTATATATAAATAAATCTGAAATCAAACCAAAAAAATTACATTAGCTGAAAAAATATTAGAAATGTACAAATAAAAGCAAACTAACAAGAAATAAATGTAATAAAATCTAAAATAAAACAATAAATACAAGACAAAATGATATCAGCATAAGAACTAAAACAGAATTCAGATGTAAAATAATAATAAAATTGATCCACAAAAGGAAAAAGTTTAGTTAATTTCAGTGAAAGTTGAAGCTTTTTATCTCATATTCTGTTATTTTTTTGCATGTAATGAACCTTTAAGTTCCAGTCAGAACCGGTTCTGGGTGTTTATGGACTCAAACGTGTCTCTGTTCTGTTTCCTGGTTCCGTCAGAGACGTACCGGTTCCTCAGCGACCCGCCTCCGGACCTCTACCCCCGGGTCGGGGTGGTCGGGTTCTCCGGCTTCCTGGGCCTCTACCTAGCCAAAGGTGCGTCTGTGTTCTGGTTTATGGTCATCAGTCCAGCTACGGACCGGACCGGGCCGGGCCGGTCTGCCAGCCCGTCAGAAACGTGAGGACATGTTCTGTTTTGTCCCGTCAGGGTCCAGGATGAAGCGGCTGGCATTCCCCGCGGGCCTCATGGCCCTCAGCGCCTCCATGTTCTACCCCCAGCAGGCCGCCGCCGTGCTCAAGGTGTGTAGACGGTTCTGGCTCTGGTTCTGGTTCTGGGGCGGTTCTGGCTCTGGTTCTGGGGCGGTTTTGGTTCTGGTTCTGGTTCTGGTTCTGGTTCAGAAGGCGGAACATCAGGGAGCCGGTTCCCCCAGAGGAAGGAGGTCCACTTTAAAACCAGTTTATTTATCCTCTCCTAACAGGGCAGAACCTTCCAGAACCTCTGTGAGCTCAGGTCCACGTCTTTTCCTGGTGGTTTCACGCTGCCATTGACATTTTAAAATTTTCAGATTTACTTTAAGGTGCTGCTGTGATTTGGTATAAAACTGACCGCTGATGCGGTTTAGACGGGTTCTACTGTTGTTCTTGGCCCAGTTTGTTAGCGTTTCCACTGGTTTTCACAATTTTGAATTTGTATTATTCAAATTTGACCTATTCTTCTTGCTAAGCTAACCAACTATCACTAGTGTATTATTACAGTTAGCATTAGCAAGCTAAGCTGCTAATGCTAAAACCCGGTGAAGGTGCTGAGCCAGCCAGGGCCCTCAATCCAAAATAACCGAACTTCAGTTCTTGTAGCTGAAAACATTTCAATCATCCGAAGACAAAGCAAGCGAGGGAAAAGTTCCCACGGGACCGTTCTAAAGACTCTAAACTGACACGTAGCTTAGCCCCGCTAACGACACGGCATCGCTAGTACCGTAGCCCGGATCACAGAGAGATGTAAATTCTCCAAATAATTTCATAAAATACCAGCAACTTGTTTTGTCAGGCCATGATGTATGATATGCGGCTCTACTACCCGGTTTGGACGGGTTCTACTGTTGTTCTTGATCCAGTTTGTTAGCGTTTCCACTGGTTTTCAGGCTGGTTCTGGTCTGAGTGAGAACGCTTCGTCTGATTTTTGTTTTTAGCTACAGAACATAAATTCTCCCCGATGGGTTTACAGGTACAGGTTAAAAAATTTTTAATATTTAAGTCTTTTTTCCCTCGTTACAGAAAGTGAATCATTAGACGCAGAGTGGAATATTTCAACCTTTATTTCTTATAATTTTGATGATTGTGGCTACAGAGAATTAAAAAAGTCAGTTTTTCAGAAAATGTAATTGATATATACCACCAATTAACTATTTGAATGTATAGATGTTCTGTTCTGGGTGACTGTTGGCTGGACAGAGGTCCAGAAGACGGACATTAACCCTTCAGAGAAGCTGCAGGTTCTCCAGAGTTCTGAGTCGCTTTGTGTTCCTGGAAAGTTGAGTGGAAGGAAGACGTGTGGCAGGAAAAGATGAACCAGCAGCTTTCAGAGGATCTGGAGGAGCTTCAGCAGGAGCGGACTGAGGCTGGATCAGAACATCAAGAACCGCCACACACAGACAGACCCGACACACGGGCCACAAGTCCTACTGGGTTTCATCAGAACCAGAACCGGACCGTTGTTCAGCGGTCCAAAGTCCTCTGTTCAAGGTCCCAGAGTCTGGAGGAAGACTGGACAGAACCAGAACCCAGGCTGCTTGAGGTCCAGAGATGGTTCTGGTCACCATGTCATCTGCTGGTTCTGGTCCACTGGGTTTCCTGCAGTCTACAGTCAACACGGCCGTCTACCAGAACATTTTGGAGCTCTTCATGTTTGTAGAGACGCTGGTTTCAGTTTCCTGCAGGACCCGGTACCGACCCAGACAGCCAAAGGTACCAAAAGCTGGTTCTGTGATCAAGGTGGTTCTGTGCTTGATCAGCCAGAAAACGGGCCTGACCAGAACCCCGTAGAGAACCTAAGGAGTTCTGTCCAGAAGAAGACGAGAGACACCAGAACCAACAATGCAGAGGACCTGAAGCAGCTATCAGAGCAACCTGGACTTCCAGAACCTCAGCAGAACCACAGGCGGACCTCCTCCATGCAGCGCTGCACTGCTGCAGGAATTCATGCAGAAGGAGCCCAGACCCGGAACCGGGAGCAGAGAACCAATCAGAACCGATTAGAACCGGACATTTCTGGTTAAATTCCCTGCAGCCAGAATCATCTAAGTTATAAATAATAAGTTCTAAATAATACGTTTCAAATAATAAGTTCTAAATAATAAGTTCTAAATAAAGGTTTAACTATCTCACTCTGCATATTTCCTGAAATGTGGATAAATAAAATGTTTTTGTAATAAATCAGATTTCTGGGACGTTCCTGTGAATTCTCCTTCCAGCTGGTTGATGGTTTAATCGCCTCCATGGAGGATTTTTCCAGCTGTGGCCAGCAGGCAGATGGATATTAGCAGGAATATGTTCTCTTTGATGTTTAACTCAGGAAGCAGCTTCCTCTGTTATTGAACCTGTCTGCATTATAACCTGCTGCTGCCTGGAACCTCTGGAGAAACCTCTGGCTGTTCTCCCGTGAAGCGGGTTATCAGAGCCGAGGTTTGGATCCGGCACCGTTTCCTCTCAGGAAAGGGTCGAGCTTCCGTGGAGGAAACTGGAGCTGTGAAATGTTTCTGACTCAGGGTGGGTTTTGTTTTATTTCGGGGCGTTTTCTTTGAACAGACGCACCCTGACGCCATCAGACCGGTTCTTTTTAGACACAGAGAGGTGAAAACAGGCCAGAGATCAGACGGCCTGATGGAAACGGAGCAGGAAGAGCCGTTCATAGGAGAAACATCATAATAATCCCTCTGAAATGATACGCTGATGATGTTTGACTCTATTAGTAATAAAACACTATCAGTTTTTATATTTGTAGCTTGTGTTAATCATATGAATATGAAGACGTTGTTTTATGCTAATCTATTATGTTTTCAGACATATTCACTAATACAACAGATTTACAGAATTAGCTGATTTTTATTTATATGCCCTAAATATATAAATAAGTGAAACACTTTTATTCACGCCGAGGAATGTGTCTGAATGTGTTAATTTTACTGTTTTGGAGGATTGTCTGAAATAAATTATTAGTTTTTATATTTTTTAACTTGTATTAAGCATATAAATCTGAAGATGTTTAATGCTAACCTATTCTAATCTATTATATATTTCAGATATGTTCACTAATACAACAGATTTATAGAATAAGATGATTTTTATTTATATTTCCTAAATATTTAAATAAGTGAAACGCTTTTATTTACACTGAGGAATGTTTTGGGGGATTTTCTGAAATAAATAATTAGTGTTTATATTTGTAATTTGTATTAATCTTAAAAATGATCTGAAGATGTTTTATGCTAATCTATTATATGTTTTCACACATCCACTAATATAACGGGTTTACGGGTGATTTTTATTGATACGTCCTTCACATATAATCTGAAAATGTTTTTCCTTATTCTATTATATTATTTATTATTATATATCTATTATATACTAATATAATTGGTTTACAGAATTAGCTGATTTTTATTTATACGTCCTTCACAAATAAATAAGTGAAACGCTTTAATTCACGCCAAGGAATGTGTCTGAATGTGTTAATCTTACTGTTCTGGGGCATTGTCTGAAATAAATGATTAGTTTTTATATTTTTTAACTTGTATTAAGCATATAAATCTGAAGACGTTTAATTCTAATCTATTATATGTTTTCAGATATATTCACTAATACAGCAGATTTATAGAATAAGATGATTTTTATTTATATGCCCTAAATATATAAATAAGTGAAACTCTTTTTTCTTTTTTTTTTCACCCTGAGGAATGTTTTGTGGGATTTTCTGATATAAATTAATAGTTTTTATATTTGTAACTTGTGGTAATCATATAAATAATCTGAAAACGTTTTATCCTAACCTATGCTAATCTGTTATAATCTAATATATGTTTTCAGACATATTCACTAATATAATGGGTTTACAGCTGATTTTTATTTAACCAAGCTCCACATAAGTGAAACGGTTTTATTCACGCCGAGGGATATTTTGGGGGATTGTCTTAAATAAACGATTTAATCAATGTTATTGTTTTTTTTATTTTGCCCAGGTGAGTCGAGACCAGGTGTTGCTTTGGACTCAGCAGGGTCGCGTTGCTATGGAGACTCTATGGAAACGACCTCCAGCCGGTGAGAAAAAGGTCAGCATGGATAAACTAACATGGTTCTGACTTTTATTGACTCTGCATAATTAATTAATCTGGTGATTTTATTCTGTCTCTACGTGTGAAAGTTGCTGCTTTGTTTTTCTTTAGTGGTTTTTTTTTTAGCTTCACAGTAACAGTGGCGATAAAATGTTGCGTTTCAGGCGGTGAAACCTGAGAAGACGGCGCAGGAAGCAGAGAGCGGCGCCACAAACAGCTGAGCCTGACCTTCCTTTAGATACACAGAACCTCGCCGGGCTCCGGATCAGAACATGTGAGCTTTATACCAACAGTCGTTCTGAGCAGCGCCGCCTTTTCCCAGAAGCAGTTTGGCTCGTTGTGTTTTAAATTTGCTTCTTGGAATCGGCTCTCCAAGGTCGTCCTCCTCTTTTCTCACATCTGTGAGCTCAGCTCTCTGACGACACAGATCACCGTGTCCCAGAACCGGATCCGGTACCTCCCAGAACCCCAAACTGACACTAAACTGCTAAAATCAGCCGTCTGGGATCAGTTTAAACTCACTTTGGGTTGTTTTACTAAAGCAAAAGAGAATTGACTTTATTCTTCCTTCTCTCACTGTTGAATAAACTATGATAAAATGTCTGAGTTTGAAAACTGTACTCATAAATTCCCAAAACTATGAACTTTATGCCTTTTTTTTTTATTTTGAGGAAATGCATCATCAGACCTAAAGATGCATTAGAATTTGCTCATTAGGACCCAGATTCACATCAGATGATTTATTTTATTTATGATGTGTCTGGATTTTGTTGTTGTGGTCAGACTTCCTGCTCAGACGTTTTCTTTCAGACCATCTCATGATGCGTCAGGTCCTCTGAATCAGTCCTAAATATGATTAAATGGCCGTTTATCCATCACTACATGTGCTTGTTTTTTACTAAATGTCATTAAATATGTGGTTTATGGTCATAAAACAGCTGTTTGGTGGTTTGGAAAGATTTTCCTGTTTATTTTTGTGTAATTGTGTTTTTCATGACAGTTCTGCTGGAACATAATACATATTTAGCCTAATTTAATTGGTGAGACGTCTGATTTTGGATGTTCCTAACTTAAATTTTTATACATATTATTTTGCCGTGAGATTTCAATCACTGACATAACATCAGAAATGTGGTTTTATTGGGATTTAACCTAAAATCTGTAATCTGGACACGCAGACCTGAGCGGATCCACAGGGAGCTGGCAGGTCTGAATCGACCACCAGAGGGCGTGAGAGGTGACTCTGGCAGTTACCTGAGCGTCCTACAGTATGATATAACAGGCTAGAGGACACGGATGGAGACAGATGACTGTGGCAACCGCTCAAAGAGAAGAAGAAGAAGAATCTCTTATGTTGAGCTTCATTTCTCATCGGACCAGAAACATTTTTCTACGTTTAGCAACGTTTCTGCTGCTGAACATCCAGGTTTTAATCGGCTTTTTATTTCCCCGTTTCAGTTTCGTGTTTCAGATTTCCAGCTGAGGCTCTAGGGTCCGGTTCCTGAATCACTGAGACAAGAGTTTGTTTTCACTGTTAAAATCCAAACATTTTGAGCAAATTTCCATCAAACGAGTTTCTAAACTAAAAAAAAAAAAAAAAAAACTAGCAGCTGTTCCTTAAGGAACCCAAACTGCTTGTTTTTAAAATGAAACAAAGTTTTACCGCAGCAGCATGTTTGTTAGGGAGTGCTGTGACTCCTGCGTAAATGACGCAGCGTTCTGTAGCGCCGTGGGAACCAAAAACCAACAGAATCAGGAACGGTTTCCTCCCACAAGCATCACTCCCATGAACAACTGACTCTGACTCACAACGGTCAAAAAAACTTCTGTAATTCTGCCTCTATTCTGCTGTCTGGCTACTATTTACCAGTTATTACCCATAATCCTCTATCATAGTGCTGTAACTGTTCATAGTGGTCATAACGTTGCATATAATACTCATTTATTCCAGCTTTCTCTGCACTCATCACTGTGAACACGTATATGTTTGTATGTGTATGTGCACCTCTACGTCCCACTACCAACATGTGTATAATAATAATAATGGAAATAATAATCACTCCTGCATCATTGCCTTCATCTGTCCGCTGGTCTGTAGTCTGTTTAAATTCCTGGTATGGTTGGTAAATAAAGCTGATTCCAGCAGCCAGGCGTTGCACCAACATAGACAGACTGTCATTATGAGTCCAGTTATGTTTGTGCTGTAAACTGTTCATAGGAAGCAGGACAACTCTGCAGAGAACCATGAGGACTAAAGCATGAAGGACGGAGGATTGTTGTTTACTTCCTGATGTGTTCAGTGTAACTCAAGCAGGACGCATGAACCCCAAGGTGCTCCTGATACGACGAGATCTGTTAAACCAACGGAATAGAGAACCGGGAAATATCCAGCACTGCAAAAACGGATCTAAAAACAAGTAAAATGTTCTTAAAGTTAGTCTATTTGTCCTCGATCTGAGCCAGTAAATTAGACTATTTGCCAATGGAATGAGTATTTGTACCCCTAAAATAAGATAATCAGACATCCTGCACTTGAAATAAGATGATGGAGATGAATTGTTCCTATTTTAAGTGAAAAAATCTTATTCCGTTGGCAAATAGTCTTATTTACCTGCTCAAGTCAAGGACAAATACAGTAATTTCAAGAAAATTTTACTTATTTTTAGATCTGTTTTTGCAGTGAGAGAGGGGAAAATGAATTTACACATTGGTTTATCTACACAACAGTTGACAGGTGATTTCTCCAGGTAATAATGATCCGGCTGTTCTACCTGCTGACGCCTTCAACATTTGCCCAGTGGCAGGTAGAAAGTTTTAACAAAACATGTAGTTTCAAAATCAACATTCACTGTTTGACATCATGGTGAAATCTAAAGAAATCGGCCCGGATTACTCAACTTCATCTTTGGAAACGACTCCTTAACACCTGAAGGAGCCATATTCATCTAGCAGAACAGTCTTTAAGTTTGTATAAACATGGGATTGTGGAACGATGAAGGAGACGGCTCCTGGTGGCAGACGTTTGAATCAAACCAGAGCAGAGAATGGAGAAGATTCTGGTTAAAGGGGACATGTCACACAAAATCCAATTATTTAGCCCTTAAACACATTTTGTGGTGTACTTGGCGTCTCTAGGACTGCAGAAGACTTAAATCAAGTCTGTCCAGGAGCTCCGTAGACCTCTCTCTATTCTGTTTGGGTCATGTTTATAAAGCCTTTCGTTTTTCTCTGTTTTCTGTTACCTTTTTTCAACAATTACATCACAGCATATATTGCAGAGCTGCTAAATAAGGTCATGGACATCCGGCTTTTTTTATTTCTCGGTGGGAATTTGCAGTCCAAGCTGAAGAATGCCAAAGTGACATTTAGATAAATCATTGTTTCATTAGACCGTCCCCCAGGGTACAACAAAAATGTCCAAACATGTTAAGTGCCTCCTTTCCATTTAAAGAGACAGCACCAAAAGGAGTTGGTCTCAGAGGAACCTCAGCACAGTAAAAAGGGAGAACATGGGGGGTAAATTAACAAGGAATTAGGACACCGCAGTTCCCCTTTATATAGATCACAACTAAATTACTTTAATGTAAAAAGGAAGAACTGAAGAGCATGATAAGTCCCTTTTAAAGCAAGCGTCATTATCCACAATGAAAGACCTCCAGCACCAACGTGGGCTGAAAGGCCACTCAGGGAGGAAGAAGCCATTACTCCTAGAATAGACTACATTTTGCAAATGCACTCTGGGACCGAGACTTTAAGATTTTTGTGCACATGTCCTGTGGTTTGATGAAACTGGATTAGTTAGGGGTGTTTTTGCTGACTGGCACACTTAAAGGTGCCATGACATCACTCTATAAACCATTTCATGTAGTTGATATTGCTGCATATGTAAATTCTCCAAAGAATTTCATAAAATAATGCCAACTTGTTGCTCTGTCAGGCCAAACATGCCTCCTCGGTAAAAGGGTTAGGTGTGGAAATGTTACGCAGCTCTACCTAGTTTACTTCACTCTGATTGGCTAGAACCGTATTTGGAGAACCGGTCAAACTGGTTTTTAGCAAAGCAACAAAGCTGACCGCCCTGAGCAGGTCCTTTGGTATTCAGCTTTGACATTCAAACGGCCTCATCGGTGCACAGCAGATCACATTATACCCCCAATACCTCAGGACAAAGGAAGTTTATTGCCATGACCCCTTTAACAAAATAGATGCCACCCTGAGAAGAGAACATTATGTCGAAATACTGAAGCAGCGTCTCAAGACATCAACCAGGAAGCTGCGATTGGGACATGAATAAGTCTTCTAAACGAACAATATCTCCAAGCAAATCACTAAATCAGTTAATTAAAGCCAATAAAGTCAGTGTTTTGGAGTGAATTTGTTAAAGCTCTGATCTCAGCCCTGTAGGAAATCAGCAGGCAGAGCCGTAAAGATGCAGGAATGTGGCCTACAATCCTGACCCAGTTCTGTCAGGAGGAACGGGCCGACATTCCTGCACACTGTTGTGAGACGCTTGTTGAGAAAAAACAACAACATTGCATCCAAGTCATGAAGGTTAAAAGGCAACTCTACCAAATATTAAGGAAATAAAGCAAAACGTCATGATTCACAGAAAGCAAAAAAAATGTCTTTAAAAATATTCTCTCCAGTTTGGCATTCAGCAAAGAGACATAATTTAATAATCCTAACAGACCTGAAACAGGAAAACTAAGCAAAAGATTTGGGTTTTTTATAATATATCTAAACAGTTTAAACTAGTTGATGATAAACAAGATCTGATCCCCTTGAAGAATAGTGAACAAAGATCTACTTTGACCTTCAGTAAATTGCTGTAAATCATAATCGGTGAAGAATGTCCTTCTGGTCATGTGAAACAACTTTGATAAAAACTGCGACTAGTTGTTTCTGGAAGCTTGGGGTTGGCTGTAGGTTAATGTTTTTCACTGTAACGGTTGGTTTATTGTCACTGTAAAGGACATCTAGAGCTCAGCACCCTTCTGGAAGGAGCTCAGATTATGATAAGAACTATAGCGAGTACATCTCAGGTTTTATTGCATGAACTTTGCCTCCATTCTAAGTCAAAACGAGGTTCACAAATATCTGATAAACTACCAAACAACTGCTGAGACTCTGGAATAAGGACAAGATATAGAATTATTTGTTTCAGAAGATTAATTTAAACTAAAACACAAGGAAATGTAACTATCAGCAAAGTCACTGTTAAAACCTAAACTGGAGATAAATTCCATGTTTCAATCTGGATTGTTTGAAAATAAAAAAGTTTGGCTGTGAAGGTTTCCTTTGTCCTTTGTCATGTGTGCATAAATGAAATGTATAAACTGTAGCCCTACTAGAGATATAAATTAATCTGTGCTGGGCATAAAGGGTTACACACTTTACAAAAAGGACAGTTCAGACAAAGCATGGAGAAAAAGAAAATGCATTTTGTGGAGTTTTTTGTGAATTCTGAAATAGGCCTACATTTACAAAGATTGCCTAAACAATTAAGTCATCTTGTGAGTCTTCTTGACTATTAATGGTAAATGGCTTGTACTTGTATTGCGTTTTAACTAGTCCAACGATCCCAAAGTGCTTTACACTAAAATGTTGTTCAGGACGACTATATATATAAAAACATTATTTTGTCCTTCCCCTAATCCTCTTAAAATCATCAACTTCTATTGAGACAATCATTAAGTAAAGGAGTCTAAATGTGTATTAATTATTCAAATGTTACCTATTTTAGTTGCTAAGCTAACCAACTATCAGCTAAATATCTTGGAACAGTTAGCGTTAGCAAGCTAAGATGCTAATGCTAATGCTAAAACCCGATGAAGATCCTGAGCCAACCAGGGCCCGGCAAATCCAAAATAGCTGGACTTCAGTTGATGTAGTTGAAAACATTTCAATCTTAATCCAAAGACAAAGTAAGCGAGGGAGAAGTTCCTACAGGAGATCTAAATTGTGTAGATCTAAATTCACACGTAGATTAGCGCCTCTAACAACAGGGCATCGCTAGTACCGTAGCCCGGATCAGAGAGATGTTTGGTCCCTTGCAGGAAGGTGTGTAAATTGCTGTCAAACTGACTGGGCATCAGGCCTAATGCTGAACTGGATGTTGCTTCCTTTGCAGCTCTCTCTCTAAAAACATCTATTTTATGTGTCCAGAATATGAACTATCTGATCCCCAAGAGTCTCCTTTATCCTTGAGGTGAGGTGTAGGCGAGAGTATTCCTGCTCTCCTTTGTTGAGCCATGCTCAGCACACAAAGAGAGGTGAAGGACGTTATTTATGCAAAGAGAAAAAACATCTCTAACCAGACAAAGAGGCCTGATTTCAGCTTTCAACAGCCAGTTTCAAACCAGTTCACACCTTCCTGCATGTGACCAAACCTCTCAGCGAGCCAGCTAACTGCGCTAACGATGCCCTATTGTCAGGACCAAATCAGGCCGTTCACTTTATGATCCATTTAAAAAGGATTGCTTTTTCCCATTAACACATCTAGAAGACGTTTTAATTACACACTAGTAGAAACATTGCAAACTGCGTCATTTTCCCTTCCCTGTATGTTCTTTGAAAATCCATAACATCCGTAAAAGCGCTCCCTGATTAGAAAGGCGCCACCGCCGAGTCATGTGGCGTATGAGCCAAGGCTTCCCCATACAGGCAGGTTTTGTTTTCCTCCATCTACACGATAACGTATACCAAGGAAACACGCTCCGTGGTGGTGTAGGCGAACAATTAAAAACGCAGAACTCTCCAAAAACAACGTAAACGGGTTGTTAGATCTGCAGAGCGGCACATCCCAAACAGCTTTGAATTGAGAAAGCCCTTTGGATAGAGAGAGAGAAAAACATTTTCCACTACGAGAACTGAGGTCCACGTTTAGTTTTAATGATTACGTTTTTCTTTTTGGATAAAAAAAACAAAACTGTGGTTTAGATACACGTCACTAAATTAAAATGGGTTTGTGCCGATTAGTAATAAATATTCAGAATAGTATCAGCTAAGTTAAACAGTGATTGGCTTAGCTAATGTTGGCTTCTTTATAAAATTGTCAGATTTTATGTATAATTAAAAAAATATTTTATTCTAATGTAATAAATAATTCAGAAAATGTAATTTTTAGTCACCTACTGAATAATTTTGAAATGTTGACACATTTGTCTGTTGCCAACTGTTCAGACTACTGTACAAGTGTTAGCATTAGCAGGTTTAGCTACATTCCCTTTGCATATTTTAATTTTCCGCTGTTTCTACATGTAAAAAAATGTTCTTCAATAAACTTTTAATAGATCTGCACCAAACAGGTTTCAAAGACCTGGCCAAGTTTACCAAAAAGCTAACATTTATTAGTGAATCGTCTTCAGCTAAATCCTAAATGAGCCGTTCTGTGTTTATCAGTTGGTTGATTTTAAAATAGTAGCAACAGGTGAAAGGAATGAGGCCATATTGTGTTTAACACTTTTTTATTGAACTAAAAAAAAGCTGCTTAACAAAAGATTAGGATGAAGCTACGTTACAGACATATTTGTAAACTAAATAATGTAAAATACACACAGAACCACATGAATACATTTCCCCATTTTGTGAGTTCTCATCTAAACGGAGAGAAAAGCCGAGACGGTCAGACGGTTCTGGTCTCAGCTTCCTCCTGTCCCTCTTCAGCTCTGCTGGGCGTCCGTCATTCCTCGGCCGGAGTGGCCATCTTGACCAGGCTGTCCTTGTCGAACCTGAAGAGCCTCCAGCCCTCCTCCTGGGAGAGGTCCTCGGCGCCGCGCCGCTTGTAGAACTGGACCGAAGGCTCGTTGTTCTCCGCCACCACGAACATCATGCCGGTGCAGCGCGTCTTCATCGCCAGCTGGAGGAGGAACGGAGGAGACGGGGTTAAAAACGAGGCAAACACCTTCACATGTGAGCATGAATTACTTTACTTAATCTAATCCCAGATTTCAGACCCAACAGTAAGATACTGGGATGATTTATGAACTAAGAAATGTAAGAAATAGAGAGAAAATAGCAACTAAATGTTGTTTTGTCTTGTTTTATTGTTCCTAAAAAGAAACTAAATTGATAAATGAAGTCATCTAAAGGAGGAGAAAAACAACAGAGAGGTTTAACGCTCTTATACTTACATCACTGAGGTGTCGCAGGATTCCAGAACCGATGCCCAGCCCTGAACAGCAGAGAAAAGAAACGTTAAAACCCGACTTATAGTTTCAGAGGAGCAGGAGCTCGCTAATCCAGGCTTACTTCCTCACCTCTGCACTTATCCATCACATAGAACTCCTCCAGGTAGAGCTGTTTGCCAACCCAGGGGTCATAAGTAAAGTAGTACATGGCAAATCCCACCACGTTCGAGTCTGCAGAGAGAAAATGGCTGTTTAGGTTTGATAAGAGCTGAGTTCAGATTAAACGTTAAAGTTTTTCTACATCTTAAAAAGCTAAACGAACAAATAAAAGACTGATAACTGCAGCTGCATGTTTCTTATGTAACCCCATGGCCTGATGGGAGGTCTGTGCTTACAGTAAAAGGGAAATGTTCCCCCGTTCTGAAGGTGGTTGACCTCTGACCCACTTTTTAACGGCGTTATCATGTGGAAACTGGGCTGCAGGTCTCCAAACATCGCGGCTCTTATCTCAGGCTGTGACTACTGAGGGATTCTCACACAAACAACCTAAAGATTGTGTAAGACGCAGCACCTGCATCGCCGTGTGAGGGCTATAATTACTGGACGTAAACAGGAAGCGCGGCCCGTCACGCCTGCAGGCCGAGCGCAGGTGGCGTCGGCAGATGGCGGAGAACACATAAAAGCCTTAAAGGATGAAGACGCACCTTCACTGCTGGCCTCTCCGGGGACTTCAGCGATGACGCAGTGGTAAAACGGCGTTTCGCCAAAACCGTCCTCAAGGAGATCTGGAGGGGGGAGAGCGAGTTTTAGCCAAACAGTCAAGATAATCAGGATTTATGCAAACAGACAGACGGTGACGCACCCTTCTCCGTCAGCGCCACCTGGCTCTCCATCTCCTCGTACTTTGCAAGCTCCTGAGATGACAAAGAAGTCGGTTATAAACACTAAAAAAGGTCGTTTAAGTTATTCAACACAGAATGATTTCTGGTAGGGTCCTATAATCACATTTAAACCTTGTTTCCCCCATAAGATATTAGCTGTTATTACACTTTTGTAACAAGTATGAAGATAAATAACTTGTTATGGCGGGGCCATCACTGTTAAAAAAATAGTAGTTCTGTTTTCAAACTACAGCCACTGAGCTACAGGAGGCATAAAGAAGCCAGATCCATTATTTTAACTATGTTTTATTCACCATCATTTCAGATTTCATCTAAAATCCTCATTTAGAATATTGTTATTTTTATGTTATTCAAAGCTAACTTACCCTGTTCACTCTCACATTTTGTTGTGCTTTTAATATACATTTTTAAACTTCAAGAAGATTGAGTTTTTTTTCAATCCATATTTATCGAAATTACTTGTTCTTTATCGCTTATTTAACGACAAAGAACACCGTGTTCTTTTTTAGACAGGGTCTCCGCTTTAGCAGCATTCGTGTCTATTCAGCGTTCTCTTTCACTTCCGGCCTTATTCGCCACACAGTCGCACTTCCTCATTCCTTATTGTTCTTATTTTCTCACGTTCATTTGTTTAACAAATATATATAGATTTATATCCTTTGAACCTTCCCCCGTTTATCGTCGAAACACTTCCTGTTCGGTTATTTTTGTATATATAAAAAAAGATTTAATCGATTGAAACGTTTTTTTTGTTTTTTAATAATTTGTCGCCGTATCGGTGTTACTGGGTCAGATTGTTATTTATGTCAGGTCAGCGGTGACGTAGCAAGCAGTCAGGGTCATCCTAAGAACATAAGCTCGGCGACAGACGGACCATATTTGGAGAACCGGAAGTCGGAACGGTTATGAGTCGCGGAGCAGACAGCAGCTCTGACCTCATTCCACCACTTCCTCCGGCCCGCCGACGTCTTTTTAATTTTTCAACCTTCTCACATCGTCTAAACATCGAAATTAAATCAATTAAAAGATGTTAACAGCCGGCGTCATCTCCTACCTTCACCAGTCGTAATATATCTGACACGTCCTTGGGCTCAGCTTTTCGTAATATATACGACATTTTCTTCTTTTACTCTTCTTTCCTTTCGTTAAAAGACCTCTGTATGTGAAGTGGAAGATCAGGTGTTTCTTCATTCGCTTCGCAGTGGCTTTTCCCCCACAGTCAGCCTCTGGTCAGGTCGCGTTGGTCGACAGAAGCTCATCCAGCTCACGGTGGCCCCTCTCTGGGTCGCTGCTGTTCAACTGCTCGTTCTTTGTTGACGCGCAGCTCTTTATACCCGGCTCGCGCTCGACTCCTACTGGCTAGCTCACAGGGCTCTCAGATTTCTGGCCAATCAGCGACCCCCGTTCTGGGTCCACCACTTTTTTCACCATGTCAGTATAAACAGCTAGACGTTGTTTTTTTGTTTTGATGCTTAAAGCCGAAACTTTAAGCGTTTTATACTTTAAATCTACACCTTACCTCTATTATTTATCTATTATTATTAAACGAATAATAATAATATTATTATAGATAGTAATAAAAAGGCCCTCTGGTGAGGCAGTAGTTGTTACTGGCCACACCACATAAGTGGAATTTTCCATCATTTCCATAAGGGTACCTATAGGGGTTGGGCTGTAACTATACAGCCCGGTCACACAGTGACATACTTTAATAATTCATTAATATAATAGATGGTTAAAGGTTAATGTGTAATCTGAAGATGTTTCTGTGTAACTCTCCCTCTCATTCTACTTTTCCCTGGTTGTCACTCTGGACCGGTTTTGCACCAATTGTTGATACTGTTCAAGTTCACAAAAACAACTGGTGGAAAGTTATTCAAATAATGATGCTGGGACTCGAAATGCCCCCCTCTTCTCCTTCAACCCATCTCAGTGTTCACTCTACCTGTATATCCCTCTCCACAGGCTTGATCAGTGAGCGCCACTCAGCTCAGCGTCCCACCCACCAGGGGTCCTAAGCAGTCTAAGTAAAGTATTTCATAAAACAAATAGAGCTCACAAGCAAAATACTCAGTTTTCCAATTCAATTCAATTCTAGGCTATTTATATAGCGCCAATTCATGAAACGTGTCATCTCAAGGCTCTTTCCAAAGTCAGCTTCCATCAGATCCTCCAGGTTGGTGAGAAAGTTTCCTCTCTAAGGAAACCCAGCAGGTTGCATCAAGTCTCTCCAAGCAGCATTCACTCCTCCTGAAAGAGCGTAGAGCCACAGTGGACAGTCGTCTGCATTGTTGATGGCTTTGCAGCAATCCCTCATACTGAGCATGCATGAAGCGACAGTGGAGAGGAAAACTCCCCTTTAACAGGGAGGAGAACCTCCAGCAGAACCAGAACCAGGCTCAGTGTGAACGCTCATCTGCCTCCACCCACTGGGGCTTAGAGAAGACAGAGCAGAGACACAGAAAGCACAGAAGCTCACATTGACCCAGGAGTACTTTCTATGTTAGAGAAGACAGAGCAGAGACACAGAAAGCTCAGAAGCTCACATTGATCCAGGAGTACTTTCTATGTTAGAGAAGACAGAGCAGAGACACAGAAAGCACAGAAGCTCACATTGACCCAGGAGTACTTTCTATGTTAGATGGTAATAGTGGATGATCTGCCTCCCCTGGAATCTATCCATGTTCCATGAAACTCCCACATAGATGAGAGCTGCAGGGATTGTGGTAAAAAAAAAAAGCTAGATCCCTGATACAAGGGGCCAAAATAAGCTTCCACCATAGTATGTCTGAGGCTCCATCTAAATACCCTTAATAAAGTAAGGACTCTTCTGCCAAAATGCAAGTGCATCACCAGTCGCCATGATAAGTGCTGTCCGAATAGTGTTGTCAGTAAGGAAGGAGGTAGGAAAAGTAGCCTGAATGCTCCCTGCCCCAGCTAGTTTTGCCTAGGAACCCCACAACGTCCCTTACCGGTGCTAAGAACCCTTTAGGTATCTCATAGTTCTTTGTGTGACATGACCTGTCAGCACAGCCCCCTCACGGAAATTAACGAAAATGTCCAGAGAGAAGAGAGCTCGCACTTTGTCGTTAAAATTTGGACAGCTGTAGACGTGGATTTGACTTGCATCATCCATGAGCGTTTCTCTGGACCCAGGACAGTAACGAGTGGGTCACTGATTTGCATCTGACTTAGAATGGACCTCCATGTCCTTAGAAACAGCAGCGCTCCACCTGCAGGTTGCTCAGAGCCACCAGAACTGACAAAGACTCCTGGATAGGTGTGGAAACGTTTTCAGAAAGAACTGAGAGAAAGTCTGTTTGCCTCCCTTTCAATATTCTCTGCAGATATCAGGGTGTAGACCCAGAGTTTATTAAAAGTAATACATCGCATTCTGCTGAAGGTTTACTAAAGATTTGGATGTTTCGGTGTTTCCAGTTTGGACTGGTTAGCTTCTCTTCTCGGATGAGTAGAAGACACTGGACAGGTGGATGAATAAAGCTGACTTTCTTTATGACTGCTCACCACCACTCTGAAGATAAACTCTATCCTCCTCCAAACAGCAACTTGTTTTGCAGAGAAGAACCACAAATAAAATTAAAAAGTCAGATACAACCCAAAATAAAAAAAAATAACCACAACATTAATGATATAACCAGTTTGCCAGTAGTCTTTATTTGGTGCTATCAGTAAGAGTATAAATCTCCCCCTTAAGATGCTAATCTGCCGAAGATGACTGCTGGATGGAAGGAAAATACCGCAGTGAAAGTGAGAAAATACAGACTGTAACCAATGGTCAACAAGGTAAAGGTATTTGTTTGATTTTTGTAATCAACAAATGCACTTAATGTAATTAGAATCTCCACAAGTCACTTATTTGCTGATTTTTTTTTATATTTACAAAACACTTAAAGTAAAAAGTGTTTCAAAAGTTATTCAAAGTTAAAATCTGACAGCCTGGTTAATCCAGGCGGGTAAAGTGGATTTCTGGAGGTAAAAGTTATCAGAATAAACGGTGAAAACATTAGAAATTAAAACAATTTGCAGTGGATAAAGTGAAAAGTGGGCAAACTCCTGCAGCTGCCTGACAGACTGTACCCAGGGATCTAGTTCCCACTACGCCGCAGGCGAGGCGTCGTGCGTCAGCGTCAGTGAACGTGATGACGTATAACCCGGAAACCGGCGGTGGTAACTTGTCAGTTCGGCAGCGCTGCGTCCTCCAGAGGGAATCCCAAGTTTCTCTCCTGTTTTTGTTCTGTTTATCGTTTCATTCCGGATCCGGAACCCTTTTCCCAGCCTCCATCATGCTCTCCCCGAGGTTAGTACCGATTAAAAGCCGGTTTTAATGCTAAAACGAACCGAACCGAGAACTTTACAGGACGGACTGACTCTGGGCTGCAGAACCTCCTCAGATTCTTTGGGTTTAACCCGGACCTGGTTCTGTAGGGAGCGGTGGGCCCAGCCCGGCAGTAGGTGTGGCACAGCGGGCGTGTCTCTCTCCCTCATACCGACAGAAGAACCGAGCCCAGCGGTACAAACAAACCACAGTGGAGCCTCAGCCTGCTCACAGTTACAGGGAGAAGGAGTTGTTCTGGTAAAGCGACCTGCTTCAGAACCACTGGGCTCATCTGGACCGCTGCTGTCCAGAACTGTTCTGCTCCTGACCCGTAAAATTAACCCTCTCCTCCCAGATTTGCTACAGAAAAGTTTCACCATGTAAAAGGAGGAAAGCTATCCAGAGCAACCTGGGCCGGTAGGAACAGGGATTTGCACCTTAAACCTCATTCGCTGAGCCATGCTGTCCCTTGTGCCAATGAGGATTTATTTGGATCCTCTCTTCTTCACCGTTATTATTCTACCACGTTGGACAGTTGTCCAGAATGATCAGCCTGTTTAAGGTCACGCCTCTCTGTCTCTGTTGGGTTTGAGGCCCAGACTTTGACTAGGCCACTCTGAAACGTTCCCTTCTTTTTAACCATTTAAAGGTTAAATTCTTCTGTTGTGCCGTGGATGATTGTGTAGCCGAGCTATAGCTGAGCTGAGGGACACACACTGATTGCCCCAGACCATCACACTGCCACCACCGTGCTTTGCTCTAAATGGAAAATGTTGCAGTTTTGCACAGATTAAACTCTAGTTTCTCCATCTGTGGATCCCGGTTCTCACTGTGGTTCTCTGGAGTCCAAACTGATAGAGATCAGAGAATTTCTTCATTTGCTTTAGATCGGGCCGTGATGTGCTGCTGTTTCTGATGGAATCTGACTTTGGAAAGAGCCTTGAGATGATATGTTGTGGATTGGAGCTATAGAAATAAAACTGAATTGAAAATTAATCTTTGACTGATACTAGGATTCATTTGACGAGCTGAAATGTTAAAGTCTGACTAAAACAGAGTCTGTATGGGGTGGGGGGGGGGGATGTTGTCACAGGCCTGTAATCTCCATCTGCAGCCCTGACTCGAAAGGCAAAGTTTTCTGTGTTCTGGGTTCTGTTGTTCTCCTGCGGTTCTTAAATAATAATCCAGATGAAAAGAACAAGATCCTGGAAACAGAACTCTTTGAATCTTCCATCAAACTTTTCCTACAGTTTAATTACCCTTTCATGAGGAAGTAGCAGTGTTTCCACTGCTTAGTCCAGCGTAGAAGAACAGGCCCCTCCCCTACTTGTTGCTGCTCACTTCTACCCTTTTCTTTCAGTTACAACAAAGACAAATTCAGCCGTTTGTGAATATGTTTAAACCAGGAGGCGTCTGTCTGGGTCCGACCCGGACCTGCTGGCGCTGCAGGAACCACGGATGGAGGTGCTGTTAACCAGAGAAACGTGTCTCATGGTTCCTCTTCTGTCTGCTTCAGGTTCCTGGTTCTGAGGTCCGCCGCCTCGCTGGCCAGCCGCTCGCTCTGCACAGCGTCCAAACCTGGCAAGGCTCCTGACATGGCTGAGGGTGAGCACAGCGCCCAGGTTCCCCTCAGGCACAACGGTTTGATGTTGCAGCTTTGTGGACGATAAGCAGGAAAAACCTCAGAGTCCGCGCTGCTCTGTGTGGTTTTATGCTTTGAAATTGGTTTTCAGCATCGGTTTCCATTTATTAGCTGGCCTTAACTACAAACTGCTGAGGCAGAAGATGCCTCAATCCAGGAGATAAATACCAAAATTTATATTGGTTATGATTTAAATTAAACTAAGGTTAAGTAAATTAAAGGGAGATGTTTAATTATTACTTATGTGGGCATATTTTCTATGCACAAACGGGTCATTGATTGTTGAGTCATTAAAATTAAATTTTAAGTCATTACATTTTATTTGATACAATTAAATATTTTTTAATAATTTAATTCTTTCATATTTGCAGAGTTGCATCCTATAAACTCAAAGGTGGCTGATGCAGATGGAAGATTTTAATTAGGGCAAAATTATTACAGAAATGTTAAAATCCTACGATAGAAAATGTTAAGTCTAACACAAAGTATTCATCTTTTAATAAACACATTTTCTCTTTGTTTTCATAGTAACATCTATCCAATGATATTTATTACACAAATGCAGACTTTGGTGCAATAAAATCTGCTTTGAATTAAATTATTAAAACTGGCTAATTGCAGCAAGTGTTTTCAAAGAGGAACTGACCCAAATACTGTTATATTGCTAGACCACAAATACTTCTGTTTATTATTGTTAGAGTCCAATTAAATTATTCAAAATAATTTGTAAACGTGATGAATACAACAATTGAACACTTTTTTAACCTTTGGATCTACAATATTTTGCATATTTCCCACAAAAAATCTGAATAAATAAATATATTTATTTAAAATTATCATATTTTGTAGAACGGTTAAAAAGGTTAACAGATACTTTCTTTGGTTTAAAAACAATAGTTTTTTTTTGTCCTCGAGTTCCTTTGACTTGACAATTTTGGCCCATTTACTGAAAAGTTTGGACAGCCCTGACATAAATGAATCATGAATAAATGTAATATTTGTTAAATTTCTGCTTTTATTTCAGCAGACAGTGAATAGGTTTAATTTTCTGCAGTTGTTCATTGAGTCGTCTCTCCTCTCAGCCTGTTTTAATAATAATAATAATAATACAAAAATAATAATAATAATAATAATAATAATAATAATAATAATAATAATAATAATTATTATTATTATTATTATTATTATTATTTTCTGCAGCTGTTCATTGAGTTGTCTCTCCACTCAGCCTGTTTTATTATTATTATTATTATTATTATTATTATTATTATTATTATTATTATTATTATTATTATTATTATTATCATTTTCTGCAGTTGTTCATTGAGTCATCTCTCCACTCAGCCTGTTTTAATCTTGTGTCCTCTGCAGGAAATCCACTTTTACACGTTTCCAATGGTAAATGTAAACCAATCCTAACTACCTCAACTGTCTCACTTCAATTTTACTCTAATTCCTCCTGCATGTTATTTTTCCTCCTGAGGCTCGCCTCGTTTCACGGCTGGTTTTTATACGCAGCGTCTCTTACTGGCAGATTTAACTCCTCTTTCTGCAGCAGTTAACCTTTTATTCTTCTTCCTCCCTCTGTAGCTTCAGTATTTAGTTTTATATTGTCTCACTGGTTTAATAAAAAGAAGCTAAAACACACGAGGTCTTGATCTTTTCTGGAAGACCTCAGTGAAACAAACCCAGCGAAGACAATATGAAACACCTTCATGCTCCTCTTCTTCATTTCTGGATGACAGAAATCTGACCGTTTTGTCTCGTTTCAGTGAGAAACCGGCTGAGAGAAATAGTTGGAGCTTCGACAAACTGGAGGTATGAAACGTTGATTTTAGCTTTATTCTAGAAATTCACTGTTCAACAAGAAACGCTTTAATGTTTTAATAAGCATTTTATTACATCGGGTTCGGTGAGTCAGTTATTATGTAGAACCTCTTTCCTAAAGAGATTAAAGCTAGGGTCAGCAAAAAGTCTCTTTTTTGAATAACTGCGCTTGCCTAAGACCGACTTACGTGCTCGTCCGCTCTTCAGGGGGATGGCACCTTAAAAATCTCCTAAATCCACTCTGGCCTTATTTCTTTCTACTGAGGACTTCCTCTTCCTCTCATAAACTTGAACACGGTTCATTTCGTGCGACTCTCAGCCATGTTCAAAGTCTACGGTGAGAGCAGTGTAGCTACAATGAACAGCTAATTGCTAACCTAGCCGCTAAGCTAACCAATAACCTAGCTGTTAAGCTAACCACTAACCTAGCCACTAAGCTAACTGCTAACCTAGCCACTAAGCTAACCGCTAACCTAGCCACTAAGCTAACTGCTAACCGAGCCACTAAGCTAGCCGCTAAGCTAGCCACTAAGCTAGCCGCTAAGCTAGCCACTAAGCTAATCGCTAAGCTAGCCACTAAGCTAACCGCTAAGCTAGCCACTAAGCTAACCACTAACCTAGCCACTAAGCTAACCGCTAAGCTAGCCCCTAAGCTAACCACTAACCTAGCCACTAAGCTAACCGCTAAGCTAACCACTAACCTAGTCGCTAAGCTAACCAGATACATAAACACTAGAAATGTACACGCACAGCCAGCAAACGGGAACTAAGGAGGAGCTAACACACTGCCGTTACGTGAGTGAGTCAGAAAAATTGGCATTTGGAATAACCAGCAGATAAGGTAAGTTCCCTTGAAAGTTGAGGGAACGAGGGAGGTGAGTATAACATGTCTGTGGAGGAGAGCAAAACTCTGACCAGTCCCTGCTTTCGGACTGAGGTGTCTGGATTAGTCAGCATTTTTACAGATCCTGCAGCTCTCACAGAAAACAATTTTTTAACCTCCTTTTCATGCTGGATTAGTTGTAGTTCAATGTTTGTGCCACTAGAGGGCTCTACATCCCACATACTGGATCTTTAATGTTCAGAAATAACTGTTTTCTCCCTAAAAGAACGAAGCTCCTGCTCTGATGTTGGTGCTCAGAGTAAAAAGTAGAGGAGCAGAACAAACGTTTGTCCTGGATCTGCCGTGTTCACCGAGGTTTTCTGCTTCTGTCGCCGCCAGCGACCACCAGCAGGCGCTGGAGGAGCGCGTGTCGCTGTCGTCCATGCTGGCCCAGTCTCAAAGCGAACTTCCCAGCAAGCGGATGAAGGACAGCTTCCTGGAGGTCCACCTTCCTCTGGGCTCTGAGCCGGAGCTCCGGGAGAAGTACCTGACCTACCACAACACCGTCAGGTAACGGATGGGTTCAGGTGTGGCAGGCCTGCATGGGGGACGTCTGTTTCCTCTGACGTGGTCCCTGTCTGTCCTCAGGTTTGGAAGGATCCTGGAGGACCTGGACAGCCTGGCAGGTATCAGTCTGCGCTAACGAAGATGTCCTTCAGCTCTGGGCTGATGCTAACACGCCTCCTCCTCCTCTTCCTCCTCAGTCCTCATCTCCTACTCTCACACGTATAACCCGGATCTGAAGAGGTCCCCGCTGTCCATCGTCACGGCGCTGGTGGATAAGATCGGTGCGAGTCTGCCAGGTACCAGTCTCACCGGCTGAAGGTCCGGCTCTGACGTCTGGTTTGATGTTTCAGACATGAGGCAGCACGTCATCTACCCCGACTGTGACATCAAGTTCACCGGCCATGTGACGTGGGTCGGGAAGTCGTCCATTGAAGCAAAGATGCACATGTCACAGGTAAACACCCCCGACTTCTCCGGTAAAGCTAATCCCCAACCAGAGGAAGTCAGAGACCTTCTATAATTTCAAACTCTGTCTCCTCCCACAGTACCGGGATGGAGCCTACGCCCCGGTTCTGGACGCTACCTTCGTCATGGTGGCCCGGGACCCGGCCAACAAGAGGTACAGCTGCTACGTCTGTCTGAAAGTACCAGCTTCCAGCCTGCTGAGCGCGTTTATGAGGGAGAAAAACAAATAAAATGGTTTCAGTTTTTCATTTGAGCTTCAAACAGCTAGTGAAACTTAACTAAAGCTACTAAGCAAAACGAAGATAAAAAGAAGCTAAGGAACTATGTACACAAAAACAAACGACAAAATAAAATGGTTGATCATCATCATCAGAATGATTCAGTGAATCCTGGTTCACTGCAGATCTGAGTTAAAGAACCAAAGTTCATCTCAAAGAATGAACTGAGCTTAAATTAGCTTCACTATTTCAGACCAACATTTGATTTGTGTTCCAACCCGTTCACAATGTAAATCCTGAGTTAAACTAAACATTATTTAATAAAATAACATTTTAAAGAATGATTTGCTCATTAAAATCATTAACCTTTAGGATTTTATTAATGTAATTATTCCTTCAGGACATAATTAAGTCTCTAACTGGTAGCTTTAGGACCCTGATGGCGCTGTAGACCCTCTGGGTCAGGTGGCTGTTAGCTCGATACGTTAAGGTGCGTCTGACGCCACCATGTGGCACAACGGCGCCATCTGTTGAAGCTTTCAGTCAACCACCACTCCAGCCTCCTCTCTCCTGCAGGCTCCCTCTGTTCAGGACTCTTGGTTATATTAATTATTGGTGGAGTCATAAAACTCAGGCAGTTATCAGCTTGTCTTCCGTGTTGAATGAAAACAGCTTTGTCTTTGCTGCAGTCCTTCACGCCACGTCAGCCACATCTAGTTCCTGATTGGTTGTCGCAGTCGGTAAGACAAAAGTTCAGATTTTTCATCTCCAACAACAACAACGGCTGTCGTGTCTCTCTGGGTTCGCTTTAGTTACCAAAATCACACGTTTTACGTCACTAGAATCGTCTCTGTGGCGTCGCTCTTACCCCGGTCCCCTAGAACCAGCGTCCCCCCGGTTCTCCACAGCGGACTCAGATTAACGGTTTGTTCTCTGCAGAACCTGCTGGCACACAGAAAAAAGTCTGTTTTACTTTTCCTGGAGGTTTGATATAAGTTGCTCCAGAGGCCAAACAAGCTGTGAAACGGGCTTAAAAACTGGACCGGACGTCACCTTCAGAGCTGTTCTGTGATATTTTTTATTTCATTTTTTTTATTTATAGTGTCCTGTCTGGTATTGTGGCAATAATAATTGTCGTCTTAAAGCCAAAAAAATGAGCCCAACAGATTTTACTTTCACAAGCGGAGCCTTACTGCTTTTGCCGTAGTGCTCCGCTTGATTTATATATGCAAGAAGCTTTATTATAGTTTATGCTGGGAATATTTAATGTTATATGGACACTGAAACAAGAAGGTGAAAGAAAGAGGAGATAAAACGATACATCCTGAGTCTGCTTCTTCACCTGCAAAGAAAGACGTAAAAAAAACAGTCGATAAAATATTACAGATACAATTAATTAACACCTTGATACCATCACTGAAGAATATACAGGATTAATTAATACAACATGTATAAAGTGACAGCTGAAGATAACAGGAGTTTTCTGTATAAAAGTGAGTCTGTAAGTACCTGGATCACCTGTAGGTGTTTGTGTCTGTGAGGTTTATCCATGAGAAAAATGCTCCATAGAGGTTGTTCTGTGATATTTTTAAACCTACAGATAATGAAAACCAAACAAGTTAAACGTTTTGCTCTGATAAAATGCAGAATTTCACCAGAACCGCTGGATAAAGGCGTCTGGACTAGTCAGCGTTTTATTTCAGAGCCGCAGCAGCTCAGACGTAAATGAACTGGGTCTGGGCTCAGAACCTGGACCTGTTGAACAGGACCACCTGCAGCTGAAGCCATGAAAGCTGAGAAGCTGAGAAGCTGCTCCTAGATGCGCTGACCGCCTCCTCTGCCTCTCTGCAGAGCTGCCTTCGTCAACCCGCTGAAGCCTGAAGGTCCAGAGGAAGAGAAGCTCCTCCAGGAGGGAGAAGGTCCGGCATCTCACCCACCTCCAGCCCTCAGTCCTGTGGGTTCCCTGGTTCTGGACCTCCTCGTCGGGCTCCTGCAGCAGAGGAGCAGGACAGGGAACCCTGAGGACCACGGCTGGAGACATCAGCAGCAGATCATCGTCGCAGCAGACCGCCGCTCTCACCCTGCTCTCTCTCTGCTTCTATCTCCAGCTAACAAAGCTCGGCGCGTTGAGCTGAGCACCGCGTCGCTGCTGAAGGTCGCTCCCACGGACCAGGAGAGGAAGATCGTCCACGACCTCTTCCTCAACACCCTGGACACCAAGTAGGAGCAGAAGCCCCGTGTGTCCTCCTGTCTCCTCCTGTTCCTCAGACGTTCCTCATGCTGCTCTGTGTCCTCAGCACCGTCAGCTTCCGCAGCCGAGTCCTGCCCCACAGATCCGTCTGGATGGAGGACGCCAAGCTGAAAGGCCTGGAGATCTGCCACCCTCAGGTGAGACGGAGGAGGGAAGCCGCCCGTCTCAGGCCTCATCCAGGAAGTGGAAGCCAGATACTTTCATTTCTCACCGTCTGATGTAGATCCAGACTAAACCAGACTAAACCAGACTAACCAACAGGATCGGTTCTGTTCCTTTAAACTCAGCCGTTTTCTCATTTTTCTCTGATATTTGGTAGATCCGCCTTTAAACTTCATGACTTGTTGAGATGTTTCCACCTAGAAGCTTCTGACAGCAGGAGTTTCAGCCCGTTGCTCCAGACAGAAGCTGAACTCCTCAGATGTTGGTGGGATAATTTCCACATAATAGAAATTAGGGCTGGGCGATATGGATTAAAAAATAAATCTCCGATTTTATCATACCAAATCCGATTAATCAATTTTTTTTCCCTCCTTTTTGTTTCATAAAAAGAAATTAAAGAAATTATTACAAAACCTTGCTTTTTATGTCAAGCATTTCATCAGGGAGTTGACCTGAATTCAAAGTGCAACTAAAAACAAGCTGTGAAACATGCTTGTAAAACATGACGGCAGCCGTGCCATTATAAACAATGAAAATATAACAAAACATTTGCTGCTAGTGGTATTACACATTGAGCTAAGAACAGGCTTCACTGCACTTGTGAACTTCAAACTAAGTTAAAAAAAAAAGTAAATAAGTAAATGAAGTACCTCGTATTATGGTAAAAAAAAAGTTTCTACTTAACAATATTTTGACAATACATTTGCCTAAACATATATTCAGCATCACATGCTGTTCTCTTCATGGAAACCCAATGAGTGTATTGGCAAAATAAAATCCAGATTTTCCAAAAATGAAATCTTAAAGAATTGTAAATTCGAATTAATCGATTAAATCGGTTTATCGCCCAGCCCTAATAGAAATGCAGCAGAAACGCCCCACAGCCTGATGCTGCCTCCACCGTACCTCAGAGCTGGTGTTCACAGCCTTGTTAGCTTCCTGTCTGGTCCTCAGGGCCAAACTCCTCAGCTTTAGTATCACGTCTCCTAAAACCAACGTGTTTCTCCCTCAGATTTAACCGTAATCTGGGTTTTCGTGCTGCTTCTGGAGCCACGGCTTCTTCCTCTCTGAGCGGCTCTTCAGCCCATGTTGCTTCAGGACTGATTTCACAGGGATGATTAGGCTCCAAACAGCTTCAGCAGCTTCTTCGCCACGTCTTTAACGCTCATCAGCTAATTCATAGTTTAAGGTGTTGTTCTAAAGCTCAGTGAGAAGCTTAAAAAGCCAGAATGTCATCTTCAGTTCCTAAAAGGTGCCGGAAATCCTCTCCCTGTCATCCTTCTGCCTTTTAGTGAAAAGAAATAATCCTGACTTTAATCTGAATGAAGGTCAGAAAGAAAGCGTGTTCTGTTTTAAACCTGTGTAGAAATTACTGTTGCACCGATACCAGTATGGGACGGGGCGCCGATCCAGCACTAAAATGGTATCGGTATCAGTGAGTACCAACAAATAGGCACCGATACCATTCTGATGTTTGTATGTCACTTGAACGCAGCCTTCTCTCTCCCGACTAGTATTATACATGTTATATAAGTTCATGAAAGTTGCACTATTTTGTCATTTGAGAGCCAAAACTCAGGGTTTAAAAGAGATTATTCAATTAGTAATGTAATTTTACTGTCTTACTGTTGCACTACTATTATACATGTTATAATTTCACCAATGTTGCACTATTATGGCCTTTGAGAGCCAAAAGTTTATTCAACTATTGTCACCCATTCCAGGTAGGCAATAAAAAGTTCTACTACCCTAAGCAGTATGCAGTTCTTCATATATACACACATCAGTTTTAAACAGATGGTATTGGTATCGGCCAATACTGCACAGCCAGGTATCGGTATCAGGGCCCAGAAATGGCATCGGTGCAACACTAGTAGAAATGTCTGGCTTCCTGTTATCCCGCCTTGCAAAAACCCAACTAAAAATAAGTAAAAGTTTCTTAAAATTAGTGTTTTTGTCCTAGATTTGAGCAGTTAAATAAGATCATCTGCCAATGGAATAAGATTTTCTTTACTTAAAATAGGAACACTTCATCTCCATCATCGAAATACTCATTCTATTGGCATATAATCTTATTTAACTGCTCAAATCTAGGACAAAAACACACATTTATAAGAACATTTTACTTATTTTCATATCCATTTTTGCAGTGTAGATTGGGTTTTTTTCCACCTCATGGCGTCTCTAATTTATTTTATTTGGTCTTTTCGGGCCTAAATGTTTGTGTTCTGAGCAGCAGAGGAACATCTTCAACAGGATATTTGGCGGTTTTCTCATGAGGAAAGCCTACGAGCTGGGCTGGGCCAACGCCTGCTCCTTCGGGTGAGACGTTTTGACGGTCGGAGCGCTGAACGGACCGGGCTGCACCGGGCTTCGGGTTCTGACGTTCTCCTCTCTGTGTCCTGCAGAGGATGCCGGCCCAGTCTGGTGGCGGTGGACGACATCCTCTTCCAGAAACCCGTAGAGATCGGCTCGTTGCTGATGCTGTCGTCGCAGGTCAGCCGCTTTCATCTCCAGTCGGGTCCATTTCCTGTCTGGTGAAGGACCGGCGGAAGGTTTTCTCAGGGCCCGCATTCACGAAGAGTCCTGCGACTTAATGTAGCTCTTAGTGACGCCATTTTAGGAAGAATGTTAATACTTTCAGTAACAAACACTTTAGAAGAACCGGAACAAGTAGTAAATACACAATGTAGATCAGGGGTCCTAAAACTGGCCAGGGACCATGAAAACTGCTGGTGCGTAAAAGCAGAGAAAAAGACGCATTGATCTGCGGCAATGCGCTTTAAAATCCACCTGATGGTGCAGTGATCCAGAGATTAATTCAGTTCAGCTATTCTCTGCTCAGAGCGACAGAGGATCTCCTCTCTATTTATTCCTTGTTTATTCTACATTTTATGTCGGTCGTTTTGCCAAATCTAAACGCCTTATAAAAGCAGGTTGTGGGTAAAATGCATTAATATTAAACAGATAAAGTAGTAAAATGACCAGAAGGGGAGCAAACATGGCAAAAGGCAAATCAAAATAATTATGAGGATGTAAATAAGTAGGGGTATAAAACAGCAGCTTTATGAGGATACGATGTTAAATTGATTTGTCTGGAGGACGATACGATATTTGCAGACATCACAAAGTCCGATACGACATTCGATCGAAGCGATCAATATTACGCAATATCATCTGCCCAACTAGCTATTATTTACAGTATTAACTCACAAAAAAACAAAACATGATTCAACCATTTTAGTTCTGAGCAGAAATTTAAATCAAAAACAACATTCTTCTAATTTTAGAATAATAATAATAAAAGTTCACCTGTTCACTTTAGTGTCATGACATGTGAATTTCAAAATGAAGGTGCATCTTAAAAATCACGATTTTAATTTTGAATCAATGTAATTGGTTCATTAATGATTTAATCAATATATTGATGTGGATGCCTGTACTGTTACACCCCCAGTAAATAAGTTCAGACGTTTTATTGCTGCGTGGTAATCTTTAATTACAGCCACACCTCCTCACTAAGATAAACATTTGTCTCGTCTCCTCCCTCAGAGTGGCTCTCAGCAGCATCTGAAGTGAATTTTCAGACTAAGGCAGGAGCTCTGTGACCATTTCCTCGATTTTAGTCTGTCTGCTTGGTTTGCTCCTCGTTAAAAGCAGAAAACTGGTCATTAAAATCTGCTGTTAAGTAAGCTGTGTTAATTATGACGTTATATTGAGCCCATGTCCGGCGCTAATGGCAGCTTTAATCCCTCCATTAGGAGGCTGTTCAGCAGGGCGTCTACATGTGTTTAATTGTTGTTTTTTTGTGCCGTTAATGAAACATTTTGGTCAGTGGATGAATGTTAGAGGCGGATCGTGGACCGCTAGGCTACAAAGTAATTGTTCATTGGGTTTAATTCAAGTTGTCTAAATTTAAATCTGAAAATTATGTGGAATAAAGCTTCAGATGCCTTTATTTTATGAAAATCTGGGTTTAAAATATTACATTTTCTGAAGTTTTTCTGCTCTGAAATAATTTTCTTTTTTTATCAGGAAGATTTTGCTGCTGCAATAACCCTAAATTTATTTAGAGGCCTTTTGTCTGTTGAAGCCTTTATAACCAAACAATAAATACTGACTATGAGGCTTAAACAAACGTAGATATTTGTTTCCAACGATCAGTCAGATTGTTGTTCTCCTAGTTGTGTCTCCACCGTCTTTAACCCAGAGAGTGTGTGGATTTCAGGTCTGCTACACTCAGGGGAACTACATCCAGGTCAGAGTTCACAGCGAGGTGTTTGAGCCGCTGACCCAGCAGCACAACACCACCAACATCTTCCACTACACCTTCTCCTCGGACCGTGACGTGCCCAGCATCGTCCCCAAGACGTACGGAGGTGAGGCCGCCGCCAGCCGCCCGCTTTCCGCCGCCTCGGCTTTATAACGCCGCCGCCTGACGGGGTGTGCTTGTTTCGCAGAGTCGATGCTCTACCTGGACGGGAGGAGACACTTCAACCAGACCGTGGAGTCCTGAGCGCCCACAGAGGCCACAGCAACAAAGCCGGGAGCGTTTGGCCTTAAAACAAGACGCCGAAGGCTCTAAAGAAGCTTTACGCCATTTTTATACCGAACCTTGTTTACTCTCTCTGCTGTGGACGTTTATGCCTTTTTCCTTTTATTGCTGTATTTTTTTTTTTTTTTTAAAGAACCATGTAATCGCTGCAGCTCACATGTATGTAAACATATAACTATCATATATATAATTAGCCCTGACTCGTTTACATGGTCAGACACTTTGTTGAATTTTTCATGCTAAACTGACGAATTTTCGCAGAAATTGCTTTACTTTTTAATTTTTTTTTTCTTTTCTTACCTGTTTGTGGCTCTAGTGGCCTTTTATTTGATAGTTAGCTGACAGGAAATGGGGTTTAGAGCGGGGGGGGCATGAAGCAAACGTCCACAGGGTGGAATTTGAACCCGGGACGGCAGCACTGAGGAACACAGGTCACATGTTCTACACCACCACCACCATCAGGCCCATTTAAAGCACTAAACAGCTCAGTTAGAGATGTTCCTGTGTCTTTATTTCCATCTTCAGCCCCTTCATGCTGAACCATTCCCTGCAGTCTGGATGTAAAGAGCCTTCAGACGACGTGTAGTGATTATACGCTATAAAATTATATATAAATAAAATAAAACTGAACTGAATACTGTTATCAACTCGTTCCTCTTTTCCTTCCTGGATCACATCATGTCAACATTATTCTAAGTGCAGAGGTTTCTGTCTAGCTTTGTTTTATCTTTCATACTTTTTACTTTTATTCTTAATATTGTTCTCCATCTGTGGTTCTGGAGGCTTTTCTTTAGACTTTGGCAGCTCAGTAAACCCGTTACCAGGCTGGTATCAGAACACAGGCGGTTTGTTACCACACCGCAAAAAGGGAGCTAAAAGTAAGTCAAGATTTCTAGAAATTAGTGTATTTGTCCTTGATTGTAGCAGGGAAATAAGATAATCTGCCAATGGAATGAGATTTTTGCACTTTAAAATAGGAACAACTCATCTTCATCATCTTATTTCAAGTGCAGTATATATAATTACCTTATTTTAGGGGTCAAAATACTCATTCCATTGGCAGATCATCTTATTAACATGCTTAAATCAAGGACAAACACACTGATTTAAAGAAGATTTTACTTATTTTTAGTTCAATTTTTGTAGTGCAGCTGTCTGCCACAGACACACTATCTGCTCCCATTTCCTTAATTTAATTTATTAAAAAAGTACCAAACACATTGGATTTTAGCTCCAACAAAGTAAATACCAGAGTTCTGGGAGGAGAAATACTTGCATACAGCAGAGGGAAGGTTAATCTATGAGGTACCGTCAGGTCTTTGCTGGATATTTTTTATTTCCGACATGACTCAGAAACCATTTATCTGCTGTTTTCAGCTGCATAGGAAGTCTAGACTTGGATGTTTAGTCGTTTTGACCTCAGGTTCCTCACAGCTGGAAGGTCACAACCCAAATCATGTTGACATTTTCCTAACTGTGCCAAACGAGACAAAAGGAGCAAAGTCCACAGAAAAACTCTGAAAGGTGTTCTCCCCATTCCTTTAACTCTTTAGACCTCAGACCTCCAGTACAGGACAGACTCCTGTCGTCTGCAGAAATCGTCCAAAGACTTGCTGAGGTGGAGGCCTGACTAATCTACTGTAGTTTGCATGAGTAAAAGATATCTGTGTGGGTAGGGCACCAAACGTGTCTGGAGCCCAGGGGCCCACATCCTTCTACATCTGGCCCTGCGTCCTGAGACCCCTGAAGTCAAAGAAGCAGCGTCTTTAACTGAGGGATGTTTGGGGAGTCTAATGATCAGAACTGGTTAGTCAGAGCAGGAGGGAACCTAGAGCTACGTTTCTTTACTCAGGACCTTCTTTCCTGCATGTTTCAGGTGTCTTCCTGCTGCCACACACCTGGATTTAATGAACAGGTGGTTTTCGGGCTTCGGTCGACCTTCCCTTCCTGTTTCTGTATCCACTGAACACGAAATAGTGTCAGAATAAAAGATAATAAAGCTTCTTGCATGTATAAATGAAGTGGAGCACTCTGGCAGAGGAGCCAGTTGAGACAGGTCGTACAGCGCCCCCTGTTGGTCAGAGTACAGATTGCTTTGAAGACTTCTGTTTCTTTTATCATTTCTGGCGATAAATAAAAAGGGAAATGATTGAAACTTTAATATTTAAGGTTAAATAAATTTTTTCTCAAGTGATTGGAAATTATTCATGGTTACTGGTAATGAGAGTCTATTTCTCTCTGGCTCATAGTATAGAGATTGCAGGCATGATGCGATGCAGAGCCGGCCCAAGGCAGAAGGAAACTAAGCTGCTGCTCAGGGCCCCCAAACAGCAGGGGCTCCCAGAAATGTTTGAACACTTATCATGGATCTAATCTCTGCATTTGTTTTATTGAAAATGAGAATACAATTAAATTTGAGTTTCAGCAGAGATAAGTTAAGATTATTGTTTGTTTAGTGTTTAAATTGACCTTGTAAAAGTGTAATCCCTATTGTGCAGTTGTTGTATCACCATAGCCACAATCTGATGTAACGAGTTTAAACTTTGTGACAGGTCAATTTGTTCACTAATACATCCCAAAAAATAATAACAAATTATCTCAGATTGTTTTTGAGCTCAGCCAATTACATGTGGCCTCATCTCCATGTTTAATTAGCCCAGCTTTAATTGATTTAAATTTTATTTAAAGCTCAGCCAACATAAATTATCTCTTCAAAAAAGATTTGGATTCCACTGAACTGTGGCTCTAAATTTAATACAACCTTGCTGTGATGGAGTAGATGTCAAACCAAATGGGATAAATATTCACCAGAAAGGCTCTGTATTGGGACCTAGTCCACTTTGGAAAGGTTCATTTTCTTGTTTTATCAACACATCGTAGTTGCTTTCTATATTTAATTCGCGGATGTTTCAAGAAAAAAGTATTTTTTTGGCGCTACGCGGAACTGTTATTTAAGAGCTGCGGTTTCCGGCCGGACATTAAAAGCGGGGGGACCTCAGCGGCTAACAGCAGTTAATCCTCTCAGGAGTCGCCGCGTCCTTCAGTAGCATGAAAACCATGTTAGCGATCATTTCCAACGCGCTGTGCAGGATCACCGGGAAGAACGCGGTGAGTGGTTCGGCTCCGGTTCGGACGGAACCGGACGGAACCGGTTCGCGCTAACCGTTAGCTGACCTTGTTAGCCGCAGCTAGCTGGGCTCTTTATGCGGGTTTTCCCGCGGTGGAGTAAGGCGGTTCGGGCTCAGATTCGGTTCTCCGAACACGTGCATGGCTAGATTTTATTTCAGGGGTTCTTCTGTCTGATATAGAGGGTTTTATTGTCTTTAATGTGGTTTATTTTCGGGGTTGGTGGTTAGCTTGTCTCTAGCAGCACCAGCTCTAACTGATAAAGATGCTCTGATATAATCATTAATGACGTGTTGCCTTTAAAAGTAAATTATGTTCAGATCTGAACAAAAACTCAGAATATGGGGCAACAACGGAAAACTTTGAGGTAATTGATTCATTGATTTTTTTTTTTTTTTTTTGTCAGCTTGTTAAGAGGAGCTAAACTCTTCAAGATAACTTCCCAGGATTGATTCATCTTTTTTATTAACCCTGGAGTGTTTTTTTTTTTTTTAATATTATTTAATGTCTGCCAGGATCACTGGCGCTGAAAAATGAATAAAATGGTTTGAGAGAGAGAGAAAACATCAGTGATTGCACAAAAACAAGAATTTAGTTAGTATTATAATTGATAATACTAAATTGGGCTGCTCCTTTAGTCTGGAGAAAATAAATTCCTCCATTTGATGCTTTAAATCCAGTAATTAATTATTCTGATAATCTGTTTTTACAGCCAGAGTTGTTGTTTTTGTGACGAGGCTGTGATAAAATGCCTCATCGGTTCCTAAGTTGCCTGTTTGCATTTTTAGCTCTAATTAGAAATAAAAAGTCAGCCCGTGTTGTCCTGCTTTCATTAAAGAGTTGATTTTTTTTTTTTTAAATGTTTTTGTTTTGGTTCATCTGAGTTTAGGAACTTTTAATCTGACCTGAGAATCCTTGAGACACATTTAATTGTCTTAATGTCAATCCAAACGGCTAAAACTGGACGAAGCAGCAGCAGGAAGTCAGAACGAGTGATGAGGAGCGCTGTTTAGATAACTGAGACGTTTGGCTGATTGTTGGGAGGAACTGGGTTGAAACGAGTGCATCTGATCAGTAGTGACACCTGAACGCAGCAGAGAAAGTTTAATTTTCTGCTGCGTTCAGTGACGGCCGGATCCTCCTACAGACGCTGGAAATGAGGCCAAACCTCCACTGGGTTTAATTTGGACGAAATAAACTGGACCTCTGAGCCTTAAAGGTACAGAGCCACGTTATATGCTTATAGAAGAAGACCAAAAACCGTTTAATCGTGATAAAATAAGGTTATATACACCAAGCCTCCATCCTTATAGTGTTTTATGGTCCTTTTTGTGGATAAATAGCCCCACCACCAGGCATGATTAGCAGATATGAACAGATGTGGCGCCATCTAGTGACAGTATTGCAGAACTGTCATAATGCCGGTTTTCTTAATTAATTATTTATTTATAAATAATGCCGGACAGAGTCTGACTCTCTGCAATGCCTCGCAGTAAAGCAGCAGCTCTGCGTAATGACCAACCGTTATTAATTAAATAAACCGATCTACAGTAACTTTAAGAGCCTCATATCAGAACATTTACTCACGTCAGTCAACTCTGAGCCTCGGCAGGTTTAGCTTCACTGAACACCAACGTTCAGACTGGATTCCCAGAGACATTCCAGACTTTTCCCTCCGAGGATCATATATTTTATTTTATTTTTATTTTTTTTCCCCACTGGAATTTCGCTGGGAGATGCTAATAGCCGTTAGCCGCTAACTTGTTTTATCCCCTGTAGCACATGGGCAGTTCGCACTTCTGGTAATATCATAAACACCAAAGGCTTTATTTACTAATAAATTGAGTAAAAACAAGCAAGACGTGATAATCTTTAATTAAGTTTGTGAACTACCGACTTATATAAAGTGAAATGACGTGGCTATGCACCTTTAAACGCAAACGAAGCCCCAGTCTGATGGAGGAACCAGGTTCTGCTCTGCCAGCTCGCTCTCCTGCCTCCTGCTCTGCATTCTTCACTCTAAACACTCAAACATCCCCGTTCATTTGTTGCTTTTCTCCCTCCTCTTCTCCCCCCCCCCCCCCCCCCCCCGACCTGTAGGGAGCCCAAACGGTGTCGGAGGTAAGCAGCAGCTGACGTTTGGTCCTACCCTCCCTCCCTCTGCAGCCACCAGGTTTATCTGAAGTGTTTTTCTCCTTTTGCATTAACGGCTAGATTTCCCTTCCTCTCTGCTGGGTTCCAGGTTCAACGCCGCGTTTTAGTTTTCAGCGTTTATCTGAGCGACCAAACTGCTGTTGATTCTCTGCAGGGTCGCTGCCAGTAATCAGCCTCTAAACTAACAGAATAAAATGATCAGAACTAAGAACAGGTTTGGTTTTGTGCATTAATTAATTCAACAGTTCTGGGTCAGTTTATTTCCAGGAGAGGCTGAAGATCAGTACTAAATCAGGCGTTTCGGTCAATAATTACTATTCCTACATGGAAAGATGGTGAAATATTTTTTTTGTTTTTGTTTTTTACAGTAGATAATGACACTTGATGGATCCGGTGTGGTTTGATGCTCTGATATAATCACAACAAAGCGTTACAAACCTGCATTTTTCATGTTTAACATTAAGCCAGTTGGACAGTCTGAGAAGATAGAAATGTCGGCAAGAAGATGGACAGATATTTACCTGCATACCTTTTTTATTTACCATAGTTATTTATACAGCTATCTAAAAAGACGGCACATCCAATGAATCAATTTTCTGCGTTTTTGTTTCATAAATACAAATTAATTTAAAGTGTGGCTTATTTCGAGCTTTAAACCACGCTTATAAAACAAGATGGCCGCCCCGCCGTAGTAAATGATTGAAATACAGCAGGATGTCTGCTGCTTCACAGCAGCTTAACTGAATAAATTAAAGCGCCTCGTCTTTGTGTAGAAACATTTCCACTTTGGAGGATTTAGACGATCAATTTTCCTAAACCTATATTAAACGTTGTTTACTCTCACCAAAATTATTTCCCCTTTCAGGACTGATGCCGTGCAAAGTTTCATGGAAACCCAACAGAATTCATTAACAGGGGAACAATTATTAAAAATATAATTTTTTTCTTTTTCCCCCCCCCCTGCAGAATTAAATCTTCAGGACTTGCAAATTTGAATTAATGAATGAAATCGCTGCATCGCCCACTCCTACCTCAGGGATTGAGCAAAGAGCTGAACAATAATAAGTGAAACATCAGATATTAAAATTTTTAACAGCAAAATAAAATCAGACTAAACTATAGAAATCAGCGTCTGACTCTCAAAGTGTTTCAAGCTAAATAGTAAAACTGTTCAGGTGAGATTTAAAAGCATCAGCTGCAGCGCTTTGCTCTGACGTTCCTGTCAAACGAGCCTCTAACCCTGTGCAGAGCTACACGTGTAGATCTGTTGCTCTGTAGCTCATTTTACTCTAGATCTGATCTGATCACTAAATATTGGAGGTTAAAAGCTGAGATAAACGTCGGCACTGGGAGCAGCAGGTAGACTGTCGTCGTTTTAGCCTCCAGGTGTCGTCTGCCTCCTCACCTGTAGCCCCTAGAGCCCCCCCCCCAGCTGTGCTCCGCTCTGATTGGCTGGCTCCTGTGCTCCCCAGCTGCTGATTGGCCTGTCAGAGTACGTCAATCTAACGTCTCCACCGGCGGCGGCGGCCCGGCGGCTCCCACCTAAACCTCCACCACCACCAGGCGGCGCTGCGCCGTTAGTTAGCGCCCAGACCGACCAGCCAGACGTAAGAACTCCTGCAGCACGGCTGGCTGCTCACTAACCGGGGCGGGGAATCTAACCACCACCTCTGCATGGCTGGCAACCATTTATCACTAATAAACCTGCTGGTCTGGGCTGGGCTGTAAAAATGACTGAACTCTCTGAAGCAGGGGTGTCCAAACTGTTGAAATTTTTAATCAACATGCAGTAATTATGCAGTAATTAACAGTAATTATGCAGTAATTAACTTTATTCATAAACGGCAGCATGTCTCCTGCATGTTTATTACTTTTTAATCCTGTCATTTTAAGAAAACGAGAGATCCCAGCCTGTGTAGCGCCACGACTAAATGCTGCCTGGTTAGTAGGGCTGAACAATTAATCGCATTTTCAATATAATCGCAATTTTTAAAAAAAACGCAATTTCCAAATCGCAGAGTCTGCAATTTTTGGCTATGTAACAATTAGTGAATCAGACGCGTCCATTAGGTGTTGGTAAAATGTTTAAAGTGGGTTTGCCTCCACATGGAAGGGAAGACAGTTGCAGCAGTGAGATAATCTAACTTTATTACTTGTTTTAGAGTTTATATAATCATATATAGCATTAAGTACAGGTCAATCAGTTTAATACATAGACTTGCTTGTTGGTTGCACTTTATGTTCAACAAGGATTGATGTCCAAATCAACTAAAAGCTGTTCTCTTCAACAATATTCTGATTAATAGAAACATTAAAAGTTCTTGTTTTTAAATAGTTTTTGTTTACAAACGTCTTTATTTAGACGCCATTTTTGTTGCTTGTGGTTAATGCAGAGAAAAGTCAAAATTGCAATTTTGGTTGAAATATATTGTAGGCAGAACGCAATAATTTCTGCTCTGAGTTTAGATGCTGTGGGTCTTTTAGCAACTAATCTGCACAGCGAGGAAACAAAATGATTTGTTGTTTGTATATGTTTAAAAAGACATAAATAAATAGATAAATTAAACTGGAAAAAAAAATTGCATTAAATCACAATATTAAGAAAAGAAATCGCAATTAGATTATTTTCCAAAATCGTTCAGCCCTACTGGTTAATTCAAGAAAACACAATTATTGTAATTTCTGCCAGCTTAGTGTCTCTAAACCTTTATTTTCAGTATTAGTTCAGGGGGGGGGGGCGTCTCCAATAATTAACCAGAAATACATTATCAGTAAACCTGTCAGACTGGAAGCTGAGGGTTTGGTGTCGTTGTCCCGCCTGTTGTTGTCCTCATCAGTGAGTCGTTGTAGCAGCAGCATAAACCCACAGGTCCAGACCCCCCCCCCCCCCCCCCCCCCCCACTCTGACCCGTCATCAGGCTGATCTGGTCGCTCTGTTTCAGGGCGCCAGGGTGGTGGTCTCCCGCTCGCTGTCAGACTTCACCCCCCAGGCGACCTTTGACATCAAGGTAAGGAGCTGACCGTCTGCCCCCTCATTTCCCCTGATGATGGAACACCAGCGTTCACAAAGGGAGCGGCTCTAACTGGTTGTGGGTGTAAATCCTGGCGTCTCCTGCAGAGATGCGACCTGCACGGCCTGGAGGCGGGGCCTCCTGTGAGGGCGGAGCTGACCAGGGAGCAGGGCCTGCAGTATTACCGCACCATGCAGACGGTGCGCCGCATGGAGCTCAAGGCCGACCAGCTCTACAAGCAGAAGATCATCCGGGGCTTCTGCCACCTCTACGACGGCCAGGTACGTCACGCCGCCTCCTGGTTCTGGACCGGCGGGTCAGGAGAGGAGGAGCCGCGTGGGTAAACCGCTGCTTCCTGTTTCCAGGAGGCGTGCGCCGCCGGCATCGAGGCCGCCATCAACCCCTCGGACCACCTGATCACGGCCTACCGCGCCCACGGCTTCACCTTCACCCGCGGCGTTCCCATCAAGGAGATCCTGGCTGAGCTCACAGGTGAGTCTGCCTCACCTGGACCATACCTGGGTCTTAACGGCTTAAGTGACGCGTCCGTCGTCTCCTCAGGGCGGAAAGGAGGCGTGGCCAAAGGGAAGGGCGGCTCCATGCACATGTACGCGCCTCACTTCTACGGAGGCAACGGGATCGTGGGCGCACAGGTAACCCGGCGGGGTCTCCGTCACTTTAAGGTCCACCTCTCTGGCTCTGGTCTCACCTGTGTGACCCGTCCAGGTGCCGCTGGGAGCCGGCATCGCTCTGGCCTGCCAGTACCAGGGCAACAACCAGATCTGCGTCACGCTGTACGGAGACGGAGCGGCCAATCAGGTGAGACTCCTGCCCTGACAGCAGACCCGTGTCTCTGGACCCTCACAGGGAGTTTAAACTCGTTCTTTTGTTTCACGGTGAAATTATTTAATAACTGTAGATTTTCTGCACAGACCTGAACTTCTGGTCAGCTCCCTCTAGTCTACACGGGTCAAAACTATACATACAGGAACCGATGCCTTCGTCCACACAAGCAAGAAGGGAACTACGTCACATTTTCTTTAAATTAGTTTATTTATCCTTGATTTGAGCAGCTAAAGAACATTATTTTCCAATGGAATGAGTTATCTAAAATAAGATAATTAGACATTCTGCACTTGAACTAAGCTGATTGAGATGAATCTTTCTTATTTTAAGTGCAAAAATCTTATTCCACTGGCAAATAGTTCTATTGAGCAGCTGAAATAAAGGAAAATGCGGACGGCGGCAGTTTGATCCCGTTTTCTGATCTGTGGCGACGTTCACGGACTCCTCCACTGTTATTGTTGGATCCTCTCGGTGCGACGCAGCGTCACCGTTACAGCAGCAACAGGCCTGCATGCATGATTATATTTATTAACTCTTTAATGCTAATCAGGCTAGCCAGTTCTTAGCCTCATTTAAACTCCCCCAGATGTTCCTGTTGCTCCCAAATGGCTCCAGAAGAAGTTTTAAATATCTTGGAGATGTTTAACAAACCATAAAATTTTAAGTCGCTTCTTTAAATATCTTGATCAATAGACGTATATAAATGATAAAGGGGAAAAAAAGGGTCAATAAAAAGTTCAATATGAGTTTTCCTTCCTTTGGCATTCTATCCATATAGGTTAATATTACGTCATTACATCCTCCCAACCAATCACAATGCAGACCCAGGAACTAAGGTCCGCCCCCTTCAGAGTTTAGAGAGCACGCGTTCTTTTTAATTTTGGTTTTGGTAAAAAGTTGGTTGAATAAAGGGTTGAGTTTGATTAAATGTTTTAGTGTGTGTGTATCTAAAAATGTAATTTAAACAGCATAAAATGGTCAGTGCTGCACCTAGACTTAGACAACTTTATTTGTCATTTTGTATGTACAGAGTGCATGCAGAACGAAATTTCGTTGCATACAGCTTGTGAATTATAGTATAAAGTACAGCAGTGATTAAAAAGTAGACAATTGAAATGTAAACGATGCAGGAGAAAGAAACGATGTGCGTTCAGTGTACAGGAAAATATTTAAACCATTTGTATGTGCAAAAATGATGGTGCAAAATGTATTTGTGCAAAAATGCGAGCAAATGTGGAAGTGTGGTGCAGAGTCCAGTTTATAGTTCAACAGTCTGATGGTAATGGGGAAACACTGTTGCAGAACCTCTTCCCAGAGGGCAGCAGGGAGAACAGTCCATGGTGGGGGGGTGAGGGGTCCCTGATGATGTTACGGGACACGCAGCGCTGAGATTAAATGTCCTTAATGGAGGGAAGAGGAGCCCTGATGATCCCTTCTGCTGTCCCCACCACTCTCCTCACATTCTTCCAGTCGGAGGCGCTGCAGCCTCCACACCACACAGAGAGACAGCTGGTCAGAATGCTCTCTATGGTGTTTCTGTAGAAGGTCGTGAGGATGGGCGGGGGCAGACGGGCTCTCCTCAAAAAAAAAAAAAATTTTTTTTTTTTTATAACTAACGGGCCGTCTGCTGTCTCCCTCTGACCGGCAGGGCCAGATCTTTGAGACCTTCAACATGGCCGCCCTGTGGAAGCTGCCCTGCATCTTCGTCTGTGAGAACAACAAGTACGGCATGGGGACGTCGGTGGAGCGGGCGGCCGCCAGCACCGACTACTACAAGCGAGGCGACTTCATCCCGGGACTCAGAGTGAGACACCGCCTCAAATCTGTGTTCTGTGTGCGGTCTGGGCCGGCGGCGGCGGCGTGGACCGTACGCCGCCGCCGCCGGCCACCTGGACCCAGATTAAGACGGGCCGCCGCGGCTGACGCGCGGCCCCGGCAGCTGCAGGTGTGAGCATGCACGCAGCGTCCTGATGCTCATGTATGATGCTGCCCACACCAGGAGCCGCGTGGCGGGGGGGCGGTCTGACGCTCGCTGTCTCTGCAGGTGGACGGGATGGACGTGCTGTGCGTCAGGGAGGCCGCCAGGTTCGCCGCCGACCACTGCAGAGCCGGAAAGGTAGCGCCGTCCCATCATGCACTCTGATCCACGCCCCCCCCGCTGTCTGACCCCGCCGCTCTCTTCCAGGGGCCCATCGTCATGGAGCTGCAGACCTACCGTTACCACGGACACAGCATGAGCGACCCGGGCGTCAGGTGAGTGGCGGCGGCGCCCTGGAGGCCCGCGGCGAGGCGGCAGCGCGTTGACGTCTGCTGTGCTGCTCCTCAGCTACCGGACCAGGGAGGAGATCCAGGAGGTGCGCAGCAAGAGCGACCCCATCTCCATGCTGAAGGAGAGGCTGCTGGGAAACAACATGGCGTCCGCAGAGGAGCTGAAGGTGAGGCGGCGCCGATGGTTCTGATGGTTCTGCTGGGCGTGAAGGTCCAGACACGTTTAGGAGAGAAGAAGAAGAGGAGGAGGAGGTTCTGCTGGGACCTTTTTCCTCCTGGAGAACATCTTCTCTGTTCAGGAGGTTTAGAAGTTCTCGGGTCGCACCAGAAGGTAAACGGCGCTGTTCTTTCCTCCATCAGCAGAACTTCTGGTCTTCAGATCAGGTTGTTTCCTCTTTAGAAGAGGATGAACCATCCTCTGCCTGTACGGGACCAGAGCAGAAAGTTTGGTGGAAGGAAGAAGTGAGGTAATCCAGAGCGGGTCGCCATGTTCTGACTCATCTGAGGGTTTTTACCAGGCAGACATGAAGGCTGGATTCATTAAAGCATTAAAGGTTTAATCTATAAGAGATATAATCTGGTCCCTCCTTCATGCGTCATTACTGCAGATGCTTTATAATATCTACGTCAGCATAAATCATCCAGCTAGAGGCGACCCGTTCTATTTATTTAAATAAACAGTCGACCAATCAGATGTAACCTTGTTCTGTGATGGTTTCCCCCAGAATGTCTCTTCCCTCCATTCCAGGTCTGTCGGTCCTGAAGAGGCTGAGATTTTACATAAAATAATTATTCTTTTAAAACCTGAGATGTAAACATTATTCAACTCAAACTTTATTTATAAAGCACATTTAAAACAATCGGTGTTGACCAAAGTGCTGTACAGATATTACAATTGCAGAGCATAAGATAAAAGCCGAAAGCTAAAATACATAAACACAATGCAAAAAAAACAATAAAATATAATACAATAAATGTTTCAATGTAAATAAAATAAAAAAAAAATAAAAAAATTGCCGAATGTCCACTTAGACTTGATTAAAAGCCAGGGAGTAGAAGTGTGCTTTTAGAGAGGATTTAAAAACCTCTCTAAAAGCAATGATCAGTAATGGATCAATAATGTTATAAAGTTTAAATTAACTGGAAACTAGAAGGCAGTGTGAATGTGATGGATTTAGGACGGTGAGACGATATATTTTATTTATTTTTACAGCTGAAACTATGTGCAGTAGAATCTCCATTATAAGTTAATTTATTTCTGTTTTACCTCCTTAAGACTAAAATCTATTTTTTTTTTTTTTTTAGAAAATTCAGAATAAACGTACTGTAATCTTTGGACTATAAGGCACACTTAAAATCTTTACATCTTTTACTGAAACTGACGGTGTTTTATACCCGGCGCTCCTCCTGGTCCGCTCTGAGAGCTGCAGGCTTTGGTTCTGCAGCGGTTCTAAAGCGGCGCCGTGTTTTAGGAACCAGAGGAACGGGTTTGTGGTTCTGCTCATAAAACCTGTTGAACTCCAGCAGCAGCTACTTTCCCTCATTAAGCTGCTGGTTCTGGCCCAGACCTCCAGAACCAGGAACTGATGCCGGTTCTGTGTTCTCCGTCAGGAAATCGACATCCAGATCCGTAAGGAGGTGGAGGACGCGGCCCAGTACGCGACCTCTGACCCCGAGCCGCCGCTGGACGAGCTCTGCAACCACGTCTTCGCCAGCAGCCCGCCGCTGGAGGTCCGCGGAACCAACCCCTGGGCCCGGCTCAAGTCCGTCAGCTGAACCCGCCCAGAACCGGGTCCAGCGCCGGGTCCACTCAGGCAGAACCAGAAGCAGACGATCCAGCCGTGGGTTCTGGGTCCCGTGAAACCTGCCAGTATTTCTGTAGAGCTTTAGTAGAATTTAAGTTATTTTCTGTGTTGCACACCGGGACCAGGCTGCTAGCGCCGCAGAACCAGAAACACGGACTTTATCCGGGTCCGCTTCCTGTAAAAGATGTTTGGTTCTGTCCCGCAGACCCGGCTGGAGGTTCCTGTTTAGCTGAAGTCCTGCAGAAGTTTTAAAAGGTGTGAAAGTCGACCTTCAGGTTTTAGGAGCCGGTTTTTACCTTTTTTTTTTTTTTTTTTTTTTAAACTGAGCGGTCAGAGTTCTGCTGACTTATCGGAACCATTTCTGGGTCCAATTCTTCCCTAAAGTCTCCCTCAGCAGGTCAGAACCAGAAACTTCAGGCGTTCTGAAGAAGTTCCCACTTTCTCCTCCAGAAACGCTGAAGCTGCGTTCCTTTATTTCAGAGCTTTAAACTCAGCATTAAGACACATTTAAGCTCAGTTTTATGCAGGAACTTTAAATATTTGTGTATTTAGTTAATAATAATGTGACATCCTTTATGCACCTATTTATTGTTATTAAGCTTGTACAGAAAGTTTATTTATGTGACTTTTGAACGATGTCAACTATGAGCTGTGAGGGTTAGTATGAAATAAATTATGATGAAAGTGTTTCTGTCTCTGAGCTTCATCTTTTTCTAGTTGGATGATGAGTTTATTAATGAGCTAAAAGCGCCATTAAGGGTCACAGGAGCGCCTGCTGTCCCGCCGCCCACCACCAGGTGTCACTGGAGGGCCGCGGATAAACTTGTGGATTAATGTCAGTTTATTGTTAATCACTTGTCAGAACAGATTTTTCTTTATTTTTTTTTTTTGTGTCCAACAGGTTGCAAAGCAGTGGAAATGATTCAAAAACGTGTGTAGGACATTTTCTGGACCACTTTAACATAATTCCCCCCACATGACTCCTTTTTCAGCTGCTTACAGCGGGTATTAAATTACAGGTATTTATTATTATTCTGGGTTGTATCCTATTTAAAAAGATGAACCAGCCATATAAACCCAGCAGGTTGCATCAAGTCTCTCCAAGCAGCATTCACTCCTCCTGAAAGAGCGTAGAGCCACAGTGGACAGTCGTCTGCATTGTTGATGGCTTTGCAGCAATCCCTCATACTGAGCATGCATGAAGCGACAGTGGAGAGGAAAACTCCCCTTTAACAGGGAGGAGAACCTCCAGCAGAACCAGAACCAGGCTCAGTGTGAACGCTCATCTGCCTCCACCCACTGGGGCTTAGAGAAGACAGAGCAGAGACACAGAAAGCTCAGAAGCTCACATTGACCCAGGAGTACTTTCTATGTTAGAGAAGACAGAGCAGAGACACAGAAAGCTCAGAAGCTCACATTGACCTAGGAGTACTTTCTATGGTAGAGAAGACAGAGCAGAGACACAGAAAGCTCAGAAGCTCACATTGACCCAGGAGTACTTTCTATGTTAGAGAAGACAGAGCAGAGACACAGAAAGCTCAGAAGCTCACATTGACCCAGGAGTACTTTCTATGTTAGATGGTAATAGAGGATGATCTGCCTCCCCTGATGATGTCACAGCTAACAGAACCCCAGACCAGGTGTACCTTCTATGAAGAGAAAAATGACAGAGAACAAAAAGTTAAAAGCTGAAATAACAAACAATGCAGATTGGAGAGCAGTAGGAGAACTCAGCAGGGTGAGAGAAATAGACCCTGATGTCCTCCAGCAGCCTAAGCCTATAGCAGCATAACTATAGAGGTAGCTCAGGGTAACATGAGCCACTCTGACTAGAAGCTTTGTCACAAAGGAAAGTTTTAAGATTAGTCTTAAAAGTAGACGGGGTGGAACCAAATGTGCATATTTTTTTGTCTTTTAATTTTTACACAGCTGTATCTCAGAGTAGAATCTCCAGCATTAGACGTCGTTTTTTTTTTTTGTTAGTTTTGAGGATCACGGCTTCTGGCTCAAGACCAAAATCTGTTTTCAGAAAATTCAAGATAATTAAAATCCTTAAATTTTTCTCAGTTATAATCCGGTGCGTTTTATGGTCTGGAAAATACGGAAACATAAACCTAAAAAGATTAAATGACTCGCTGACATCCTCTACCAGGACGGTAAACCCTAAAAAAAGGTCGCTGGAGAAGCTCTGTGTTCCCAGAACGCTGCAGCCGAGACATTAACTGGCTAATGATCCACCACTGTGTGTGTAATTAACCTGTTTAATATAGATATAGTTTAACTTTTTTAATCTAAATTAGAGCTTTAAATGAACTTTTGTGTAATTAACCTGTTTAATATTGATATAGTTTTACCTTTTTAATCTAAATTAGAGCTTTAAATGAACTTTTGTGTAATTAACCTGTTTAATATAGATATAGTTTTAACTTTTTTAATCTAAATTAGAGCTTTAAATGAACTTTTGTGTAATTAACCTGTTTAATATTGATATAGTTTTACCTTTTTAATCTAAATTAGAGCTTTAAATTAACTTTTGTGTAATTAACCTGTTTAATATAGATATAGTTTTACCTTTTTAATCTAAATTAGAGCTTTAAATGAACTTTTGTGTAATTAATCTGTTTAATATAGATATAGTTTTAACTTTTTTAATCTAAATTAGAGCTTTAAATGAACTTTTGTGTAATTAACCTGTTTAATATAGATATAGTTTTACCTTTTTAATCTAAATTAGAGCTTTAAATGAACTTTTGTGTAATTAACCTGTTTAATATAGATATAGTTTTACGTTTTTAATCTAAATTAGAGCTTTAAATGAACTTTTGTGTAATTAACCTGTTTAATATAGATATAGTTTTACCTTTTTTAATCTGAATTATAGCTTTAAATGAACTCTTCCTGTAATCTTTAGCCTCGGTGATCCGGTTCCGGTTCTGGTTCTGGTTCAGGGACGTGAGTAAAAGTTGGGTTTTCCCTCGCGGGTCAGGTGAGTTCAGGGGTTCAGGTGCCGCCCCCCGACGTGACGCGCGGTGACGTCAGCCGCCTGACGGACAGGTAAAGCGACACCGGCCGCCATATTGGGAAAGAACGGAAGTCGGAAGAAAAAAAAAAAAGAGCGAAGGAGCGACGAGGAGGAGCGGTTTCCGAGAAAAGGGCCTCCTCCTCCCCGCGTCTCCTCTCTCCGTCCCCCCAGGAGGAAGGGGCGGTCTCTGCGCCGCGCCGCAGCCGGAATTAGCCGCTGCTCGCTCGGCTCCGCTCGGTTCGCCCGCTGCCGACTCGGAAACGGGACCAAAGGGGGGGTGGAGGGAGACCGAGAGAGGCTCGGAGCATTTGGCAGGAAGAGGAGAAGCCGAGAGTTTGGAGAGAGGAGCGGAGAGCAGGAGTAAAAGCGAAGAAGAAGAAGAAGAAGGAGAACCGGAGGAGGAGAAGATGCCGCTGGCTCAGCTGGCGGATCCCTGGCAGAAGATGCCGGTGGGGGGGACGGCTGGAGAGGTGAGAGGCTGCATGTTGGGTCGGTTAGTCTGCGGGGAGAAATGACAGATGAGTCCCTGGAAGAGGGTCAGACACGCCGGGAGGCTCCAACTTCTGCTGGGCTTCCTCTGCGCGTCCTCTGCGCGTCCTGGACCTTTGGTTCAGGGCTGGAGCTCAGCAGGAGCTCAGCAGGAGCTCAGCAGGAGCTCATGGAGCTGCAGGGAGGCAGCCTGCTGCAGCTCCTCAGCCTCCAGCTGCAGCCCTGCAACAAGCCGGGACATGCCGGAGCAATGTGGCTCTAAGCGTGAGATCACAGTGCAGAGAGGGAAAAGCCTCCAAAGGTGGAGTTAAAGCTGCAGCTTCCAGGCTGCAGGCTGATGCAGAGACCAGGAAACCTTTAAATAACTTTATTCTCTGCTGCTGACTCAAAGTGGCATAAATGTCTGGAAGCTGAAGCAGGAATATTAACGGGGAACGTTCAGTCAGTAAACTGCAGCTTTTTTCTGCTGTAGGAACATTAATACGCAGAAATGCTTCAATAATAATCAGAGTTTAAAGTAAAGTGTGATGCATACGGTTTTATTTCAGCTGCAGATTCGGCCTAAAGGTGCTAAATCCAACCTGAACTGTTTATTTAACGTAAAGACTGAATCACGGCTGTATTTATATTATATTATATTAATATAATAGAGCCGTGTAGTCACCTGTAGTCTGCAGGAGATCTAAAAAATGTTCATCTGTGGCTGTTGAGGCAACGGCCGCGTTCAATATCAGCAGAAACGAGTTTGAACACGAAGAAAAGACAAAAATGTGACTGAGAGGGAAAAATGATGAAGAGCTGCGGTTAAAAAGCTCGTTTAGTCGCTGTGATCCAGATCTGAGGCGGTAAGAAAGTTTTCACACCCAGAACACGCCCAGAACCGGCTCCCTGAGGCCTCAGCAGGGTTCTGGACAAACCCAATCATGGAGGGCGTCAGGACGAGGCTGGCTGGACGCACATCAGCGCCGCCGCAGTGGATTAGATTACCGAGCACTTTGGACCGCGGCTGTGAGCGCTGAGGCGCTGCAGGAACCCAGCCGGTCTGGGCCGGACAGCAGAGGAGCCTCTGCAGGACCGGTACCAGATGGACCAACCCACCGCGGCACGCTGCAGAGGTCCGAACCCGTTCTGTCCGGCCCGTCAGAACCCAGGGAACCTCCTGCTGATGGATTATTACTGGGGCGACAGCGACTGTGTGAAAAACCCAAAAGAGGTTCTTCAGAACCTTCTGCTGGACAAGCGTGATCATTTTAATGTGTCACATGTGACGAGTTTAAGAGACTCTCTGGGTCCAAAGCAGCAGAACTGAAATAAAAACCTGAGTTAAGGTCCAACTGTCTGTTCCCTGCAGGGTTCTGACTGAACGCTGCGGGCCGACAGAACCTTCATCTGGGTCTGGAAGCTGTGAAAGAACCAGAGACATGGCCACCGTTTTGTTGTGGAACCTCTGAATAATCAGATTTAAACTGTAAATTGTGTTAAAAACTGTGACACGGATCAAAAGGCCCGGTTCTGTTCGGTAAAGTCCAGCTTTCTGTGACTGATCGGTGGTTCTGATGGGAACCGGACCGATGTGGGCGAGGAGAACCGAAGAGTTCTGGGGATCCGTGTAGCCGACCCGGCGTGCTGCAGCTCATTAAAGGCTAAAAATGTTTAATTTACCGTCAGCCAATCAGAAGAAAGCTTGCTGAGACTGACATGTTTCTCTCTGAGGCCTTTTCTCCTTTTAGTTTCCTTTAAAACCTTTTATTCTGGCATCTGAACCGCAGAAACCCACCGGGCCGTCGTTGGGGGGGGGGGGGGGGGGGGCTGGAGCTGAAGGGACGACCTTCAGGGCGACCCGGTGTTTATGGTTCTGCTGGTTCTGTTCATTCAGTAAACCTAGAACCTTAACTGGACCCAGAATGAGTCCCGCGTGTAAAAAAATGCATAAAAACTGTTATTTTGATCAGATTCTGGCCTCCGTCACTGCAGAGGCTTCAGGAAATTCCTGAAATGTTTCACAGGTCGGCGTCTCAGAGGCGCTGGAAGGTGTTTGCATATTTCTGTCTAGGCAGCGGATCGTCTGATTAGGCCGCCGCGCTCTCTGAACGCTGATAACAGCGACCGCAGTGTCGCGTTCAAAGGGAGGTGATCCACAGCAGGTCCACCATCATCATTCTGACCAGACCCGTGGTCCAGGTGGTTCTGACCAGCTACCTGCTGCCTGTGTGCAGAGCGGCCATCGTCCTGATGCCCCCGCTACACCAGAAAACACCAGAATAAGTAGGGCTGTGCATAAAAATCGATATAAAGATTAATATCGATATTTTTAAAAACGATTTAATATCGATATTCTGGCTTTCAATATCGATATACCTCCCAACCTCTAGGGGGCGTTATCACAGCGCAACCATTACAGTTCACAGCGAAGGAGAGCAAGTGAGACGAATTGGCGTAACGGCCGACAGGATTTTAGAAGCTCCTTTGTCCCTAAAATCAGATGTTTGGGCACATTTTTGGTTTCTGTGACACGTTAAATGCATAGAAGCAAATTCACTTTATTTTCCTGTTAATATGTCTGTGATCAATAAATAGAACATAAACATAATATTTGGCTGATTTTGGTGATTGAATCACTGAGCATTAATTCAAAGTAATAAATATCGATATTGGAATCAAAGCAAGCTGAGCTATGTATCGAGAATCGTATCGTATCGGCTCATCCTAGATGATACCCAGCCCTAAGAATAAGGAGCGTGGATAAAATAAGGATGAAATGAGGATTAAAGGATAATCCGAAGGATAAAATATCAGAGAAACAATCACAGTGGTTTCTCCTGAGGACCAATGGAGTTGCTCCGCTGGGTCCTCTGAGCTGCAGCACAGAGAGAAGAGGAGCGGGCCGAGAACACGACCCTGGGGGACCCCAGTAGTGATGGCAAATAAATACACAACACCTGGAAGGTCTGCACAACTGGCAGCAAGATGGACATTTGTTCAAATCAGCCCAGTTTGACTTATGGGGCCCATATGGAAATGTTAAAAGAGAAACAGGAGGATGAATAAAGCGCCGCCCTGTAGCTCTGCTCCTTATTCTGGAGCAGCGTTCTGATCAGGGCTGATGAAGTTCTGATGAAGTTCTGGTCCGTCTGTCCGTCTCAGGGAGCTCTTCGCTTTATTTTCTGATCTATTATGTCTGAACTGTGTTTCTAAGTCGCGTTGACTCGGCTGAGGCAGCTGGGATCCACTGGTTCTGTGGAGATGTTCACGGTTCTGCCACGGATCAACGTTTCGGATCATTTCTGGAGAAACAGACCCTGTGAGGAAAACTGGTGCCGGCAGCCAGGATCCACATGCTGCACATTTTCCACCAGAACCAGAAGACGGCTGCTGGTCGGCCCGGCCTGCAGTTCTGGACCAGAAGCATGAAGATCCTGCTGGACGCCTGAAGACGTGTTTGAAGGACGAATCGGACCAAACGGCTCTCTAAGATGACGGGAGACTGTGGAAAGCAGGAAAACGTTCCTGAATCGGCTTTAATTGGAACATCGATGAGAGGAATCAGGAAACCTTTAGGATTGGTGCTGTTTGAGACGTCAGAATAAACTTGGTTCTGCTTCTGTTCCCAGAGATTTCTCTCATGTGTCCGTATTTACGTCTGGATCGTGTCTTTGTCTCAGAACCTCGAACATAGAGCGGCTCTTCCTCTCCTTCCTCTCCTGCAAGTTCGTTGAGTCTTGATCGACACGGGGAGGCGGAGCCGCAGAGATCGCATGATTCAGGAAGAAGTGTCCACTTCCTGCCTGAGGCGTCACACGGAGAAACGGAGAAACGTGCCTTCAGCGAACGCTTCACGCTTCACGCTTCAGCCCAGCAGGGAGGAACTGCCTCCTCCTCCTCCTCCTCCTCCTCCTCCTCCTCCTCCTCCTCCTCCTCCTCCTCCTCCTCCTCCTCCTCCTCCTGGCAGGCCCCTACCTGCAGTAAAAGCCACCTTTGACCTGAAAGCTGCTCCTTCCTCTGCAGAGCGAAGCGACGTTTACGTCTGCAGGAGTGCAGCAACGTCACTGACAGCCGTGCAGATCTGCTTCAGTTTGAGCCAGAACACCTGAATTTCCCCCTGAGCGACAATAACGCGTATTTCTGCTCTAATGAAGCTTATTAGCATTAAAATGTGATAAAACTGTGGGGGGTTTTCAAATAAATACAATTTATAATAACACAAAGTGCAAAACTGCAGTAGAAATAAATGACTGATTAATTAAAATAAAATAGAATAATTATGGTAAAAAAATTAGGCAATCTGAAAAAGTCATATAAAATATTAGCTAAATAAAACCTAAATACAATAAAAAAATTAAAAACACACAATTAAAAATTATCGATTGCAATAAATATAAAAATTCAAAATATAAAAAATGTTAATGAAAATGTAATAATTATAAATAAAATGATAAATTCACTCTAGTACATAAGGATATATTTTTAAAAATAGTAACATAATTACTTCTGTAAAACTAAATAAATTGCAGTCTTACAAAAATAAAAACAATTATTAATAAATGAAAATTATGATTGTCATAAACAAACAAATCTTAAATAAGTTGTAGAAATAATTGTATTCCCATTAAAGATGAAGTTATTACACAGAGGAGGTGTTAATGCGTCTCAGACGGCCTATCAGAGTGAGTCCTGCTGTGGTGGAGGATCCAGGTGTTGCATTCCTGGAACATCTGGGCTCTGAGCTCGCTGCGTTTGGGTAAACCTGGCCTTTAAAGGCGCTGATCTAATCTGAGACGGTTCCACCTTCATTTCCGCGTTCTTCAGGGGAAACTCCTGCGTGTTTATTCACCGCTGTAGCCCGACCCGACCCGACCCGCATTCAGCCGCCTGGACTCGCTCAGTTCTGCCCGGCTTCATGTTTTTAAGGAACCACTGAGCAGCCCTCAGCATGACGCTCCTTCACCGTGCATTCACTGCTGCAGCGCTGCACAGCTTTCCATCGGGTCACGTTTGCACCTGTAAGGCTGATATTTACAGAACCGCAGCAGGAAGCTAATGGACCGACCCAACGCTGCTCTGGTTCTGCAGCTCTAATGAGACGATCTGTGAGAATAAAATCTCTCCCCAGACCTGATTATCCTGCAGCTACGCCCTGTTGGCGGCGCGCTGCCTTTCACCTGCGCATTCCTGATTACGTCCAGCTGGTGAATGATTGCTCAGGTGCTGCAGAGAACCTGCAGCTTTGGTCGGTTCTGCCTCCTGATCCTCCTGATCTGCAGCCAGCAGCTCAAACACTGATGGTTCTGATTCTCTTTTCTTTTCTCGCTGCATGCATCAGACCTGGGAGGTCCAAGCGTTTCCTGTTTCTGCAGCAGCCGGCGCTTTGTTTCACTTTGTGAAGCGTAATAAAAAGCAGATAAAGCTGCTGCGTTATGCTGATATCATCGTGTAATTCCTTCCTGGAGTCTGTTAGAAGCTGCAGCTTGTTTCTCCTCTGTTCTAGTCCTCAGAATAAGAACCGGGCCTGGTCAGAGTCAGGAGGCCGTGTCGGGCAGGAAAAGCCTGATTGTTGTTAGAAATGACCTCTAATAGACGTTTATTCTTTCCTTTTGACACTTCCTGTTTTTCCACTGCAGCAGCAACTTTTACACAACTTTCCTTTGTGGTTTCTGTTTCTCTGTAACTTTTCTAATTCACTCGTGACCTTTTTGGCGCGTGCTGTTTTCCTATTTGACTCGTAGATGCGTGGGACAGAAGGCCCGGTTCTCAGTCTCCGCTCTAACTCGTCCCAGAGCGGTTCTGTCGGGTTGAGGTCGGTCAAGGTCATCAGCACCAAATTCTTCATGGACCTGGTCTGGTGTTCTGGTGCTGAGTCAGAGAGGAAGTCCTCTCCAAACTGGTCCCACCGAGTTGTCCAGAACCTCTCGGTCTGCTGAAGCATCCAGAGCTCCTTTCTCTGGACCTAAGGGGCCGAGCCACTTCCTGGCTGAGCTGCCAATCAATAAACCAATCAATTAACCAATCAACCCACCAACCAATCAAACAAACAAACAACCAATCAATTAGTCAACCAATCAATTAGTCAACCAATCAATTAGTCAACCAATCAATCAGTCAACCAATCAATCAAACAACCATTTATCTGTAAAGCCCGTTTCCACAGCCACAATTCACACAATAAGAAAACATGAAAACTAAAATCAAGATTTTAGGTATTTATGTATTAAATGTCTGCCTGAATTAAAAAAAACTCCTGAACTTTGGTTTAAAAAGTCCAGTTTCGGTTCTGGATCCGTTTATACCGCAGATGAAGCTCTACGTTTGTGCATTGTCTTCATCTACATGCAGCGTGTGAATGCAGGTTATCAGAAATGTATTAAAGCATCACGGCGGCGCTCCCTTTGGTTAATGCGAACCAGTATTTTGGTGACGACTACGATGTGAGCTGCTGTGAGACTCTACATGCAGCCAAATAATTGTCATAGTGTTCCTGCGGTGGGAAGACTTTATTGTCATGGTGGCTGTTTAATCTCTGATTTTGCGTAAAGGAAAACCATTTGATTATGATAAAATAAGGTTATATACACCAAGCCTCCATCCTGATAATGTTTTATGCTCCTTTTTGTGGATAAATAGTCCCAGCGCTGGGCGCGATTAGCACATGTCAACAGAAGTGGCGCCATCTAGTGACAGTATCACAGAATTACCATAATGCCAGTTTGCTTAGTTAATAAATCAAAATTAAATAATAGCCTGATCCTCTGCAACGCCTCACAATAGAGCAGCAGCTCAGTGTGATGAAGACCGTTATTAATTAAATAAACCAATCTACAGCAACTTTAAGAGCCTCATATCAGAACATTTACTCACGTCAGTCAACTCTGCGTCACATCTGAGCCTCGGCAGGTTTAGCTTCAGTGAACACCAACGTTCAGACTGGATTCACAGAGACATTCCAGTATTTTCCCTTTGGGATCAGATATTCTGAGTTTTTTTTTCTCTGGATCTTAGCCCATTCTGCATTGTTTTGCTGGGAGATGCTAATAGCCGTTAGCCGCTTCCTTGTTTTAACCCTTGCTGCACATGCTCAGTACGTGCTCCTGTTAAAATCATAAATAAACATGAAAGGTTTATTTACTAACAAATTAAGCAAAAACAAAGCATAAAACGCCAAAAATAATTACTAATACTCCAGCAGGACGTGATAATTCATAAAAACTTTGTATGCAACCAGAGTTAACTTCTGGTGTATAAACAAATAAAGTCAAATAGCTATGCACCTTTATACCTGTGTATCAAATAGATATATGAAAATGACAAATGAAAATAGACAATAACATCACACCTAACAAATCAATATTTTTTTTTTTTAATTATTTGATGTTTTCCACTTTAATTTGGGATCTTTCCGGGGGAAACCGGCCCAGTCGTCCTAGTGTGAGAAACTCAGAGCAGCTAGTCCCTAATTTGGCTAAAACGTGTGTTCCTTTGGTTTGTTGCCTTTCTGCTTCCTATTCTTCTGTTTACGTCCTATTTTTTTGCTGCTCGCCCAACAACTTGGGAAAACCCCATAAATAAAAATACATCAAAAGGTGCAGCGTATAAAGCCACAGTGTGCCGTGCAGCAGGCTTAGAGTGAAGGCCAGCGGACTTTCCCTCAGATTTGGTGAATATTTCTACGCCTGTCCTGAAACTGAGTCCAGTCGTCTTTGTTCTGGTTGCTCAGATGAGAGAAGATGCTCCAGAAAGTGGGACTTTAGCTGTTTTTAATATGATTTGGTTCATATTTTATCACAGATCCAGTTATTTTCGTTTTTGAAAAGTTTTTTTGACGTTTTTTGACATTTAACCTGTGATTCTTCTGCTTAAAGTCCGAAGTCTCGCTTTATTTTTTTTGCCTCTTTATAAACCTGAAGGTTTCTAGATTTAAACCTCCTTCATGACGACAGTATGGTGTTCAGTCGCAGGTAAAAGATCAAAACGCAGGTATATTTCCTGCTCTCTTCTCTGCAGCGGGTCACGGTTCTGGACTGCAGAGCTCCTCCCTTTATGTTTTTAAAACCTGAACGGTGGGTTTAACCTGCTGTATCTCCTCCAGAAAACACCTGAGGAACGTTAGAACATCCCACCAGCTGGAGGTCCAGAAGGTTTCTGTCCTGGTTTAGTTTTCACGCAGCTCCTCTTTGTCCTGGGGGGGGGGGGATAGTGATGCTGTGGGCTCCCCCTGCCTCAGGCCTCTCTGGTCTCTTCCCATTTATCGGCAGCTTCTTCCTCACCAAGCCGGCTCCTGATTAATAAAACCAACCTTTAATTAGCAGCTGCAGCTTTGGGACTCCACCAGATTGTTCAATTTAATAACATATTAGAAACATCAGAGTTCTGAATGGAAACAGGCAGAAAAACGAGACTTAAAAACAACAAAAGGAAGAAAAACTTCTTGGTTTGGATACTTTTCTGTCCTTTGGACCAAAATAAAACGACATTTTACAGAATATTTCCTGAACAGAAGCGTCTGTTTCATTCTGTTACATTCTGAGCGTAAACGGCAGGACCACGTGTTTATTTTATTTATTTATTTATTTATTTATTAGCAGGATTTAAAATGCCACCACAGACAAACGATTCCAGGATCTGCAGAGGAATAGAAGTTGTGATTAAATCCTGCAAAATGTTAGAAAGACAAAGCAAACCAGACTTTTCAGAACAATCGTGAAAGTGTAAAATATTTTTCTGTTCTTCTCAAACTTCTAATGCGATGTTTTCTAAAATGTAAACTCAGACGGAGCGAAGGTTCGTCCTCAGATTGCGCTCTGTGCAGCGGCTCGTCTGGATTTGACCCTTCCCTCTCTCCGTCTGCAGACCTTTCTAACCCTCCGTCTCTCTGCAGGGTTCTGCAGCAGACGCAGCAGCAGACGGTAATCTCTGCACAGGCTTTTATTGCCCTTATTGTTTTAATCGCGCTGGGCTATCAGTGTCTGAATCCCAGCTGTTGTTCCGGCAGGACAGCAGAGCGCCGATAATCTACGTTACGTAACGTAAATCCATAAATGCTCTGTTTGCTGGAGCTGCTGATGAATCGTTTTAAGACCAGTTTTAATTTCACATTTTACAGAAATGACTATTCTGCCTAAATCTGGCCTGAGGGACGTCTTTTCATTACAGTTTATTACAAATCATGTTAAAAAAAATAATAAATGCTGAAGAAATGATCTATTTTGTTTCCAAACATTTTGTTATTGGGAACATTTAAGACTAAAATAAATAAATCTAGGATAGCTGGTTTTGGATTTACTAATAAATGTAGATTTTATTACAGTAGGACATGTAAATAGTAATAAAAATATAATAGATGCAGATAGATTATTCTGGAATAAATAATGTATTTATATTATGATTAGCAATATCAGTGATGTAATAAAAAATAGCGTCAAAAATATATAAAAACAATAAAATAGTAGATTTTCAACTAGAAAAAAACTTTAAATAATAAATCTTATTATAAAAATATAAAACAAATCTTAGAAACAGATAAGTAAAACATAAGTAATAATGAATTAATAATAAATATTTCAGATATCAATTATTGTTACTAACAATAATGACTAATGCATATTGTTTAAATATAAAATTATTTGGAAAATTAACAATCAATCAATCACTTTCAATCAATCACTTTATTTATTTTGGTAAATTGTCCACATTAAACACAAGTAAAAGCAAAAGAAAAAAGAAAAAAATAATGGGAAAGAAATACTAATTTACGCTTTTACATATTTTTGTTAAACATTTTATTTATAACATAACAGTTTCACATTAAAGTGCATTACATTACATTTGTTGTTAATTGAAGCCATTTAAATGAACTCAGTTAAACCAGATACTTATATTACTTCAGTATTAGTGCTTTCTATTAATTCAGCAGGAATCATAACCACACAGTAGCATTAGTCTGAATAATCTCAGCTAACATTATTAAACTAGAAGGGATTTTATCCCATTAGAGACTCCGCCTGATATCTGACAGTATTTCAGAAATAAACATGAATGTTTGTTATTTTTCGGCCATATTTGTGGTACTGAGAGCGTTTGGCTGTGTTCTCTGAACCTGTGGGAGCTGGAAGCGTTGACGGGTCGGCCTCCTGCAGGGGTCACCTGCAGCCCCTAACGAGCCTTAACGAGCCTTAACGAGCCCTAACGAGCCTTAACGAGCCTTAACGAGCCCGTCAGAGCTGTGACTCAGACGTGACTCAGGTGTGACTCAGGTGTGACTCAGGCGTGACTCAGGTGTGACTCAGGTGTGACTCAGGCGTGACTCAGGTGTGACTCAGGTGTGACTCAGGTGTGACTCAGGTGTGACTCAGGCGTGACTCAGGTGTGTAATCCTCTGTTTGTTTTTGTTGCAGGATGCTCACCCTGATGGCGAGGACACGGCGGGCAACGACGACTCGATGCTGGCCGTCACGGTGAGTCCCAATGGGTTCTGGGTTCTGGGTTCTGCTGCAGGTTCCTGAGTGCTGGGGCTCGTTTAGCAGCTCTCCGTCTGAACTCTCGGCTCTCTGATGGCGGCCGCTTCGCTTCGCAGAGCTTCTCAGGCTTTTATCGACGAGTAAACAACCTTTGCGACTCGCTGGGCCTCGCGTACGAGTCTAAATTGCTTCTACTCAAAGCAGAGCTGCTCTCTGTGATGATTTATCCGCTGTTTGAGAAAACCGACGCCCACTCCTGTTGTTGGATAATTGCTGGTATGAAAGCGGAGCACAATGTGGCTCGCTTTTCAAAACGTGAGTCATCTTGAGAGGGAATGAATCCTCCCTCCAGCCTTACTCCAGGAGTTCAGGATCAGTTGTTTCTCTCAGTGAAAACTCCTGTTTGCTCTTTCAGACGCACTTTTATTGGAGGAAATCCTGGGAACCTCAGAAAAAGTACTTTACATGCTCAGCTCACGGATTTCTGTTTTGGATCTCTTGCTTTGGTTCATTGCTTCGTTTTTAAACCCTGATAGACGAATACAATTAAAATCTGAGACGTTTGGATTCAGACTTCTTTGCTCTGAAGTCCCTGAATGTCAGAAGTCACCTGGTTATAGAGTCCAGCGGTTTAATCTGAGCCCAGGAAAGTTCTGGAGGAAAAGCTGCAGGAGACACTGGGGTGGAGGTTCTCCTTCCAGCAGGAGAACCAGCCTGAACACACAGCCAGATAAATTATGGGATGGTTTGGATCAGAGCATGTTAACGAGTTAGAACGGCCTAGTCAAAGTCAGAGCTATGAATGCAGGACGGGTGAAGGTGTGACGCTGGTGGAGAACAGCACCACGGTACCTGCGGCTGTGAGGACCGACTCTGTGGCATAAATGCATAAATGCACGCCGCACTGTTCAGCTTCTCATTGGTTACCAAACTCTTCCTGTTCTCAGTTCTGCTTTTCTCTGTTGGTCTGTTACATAAAATCACAACAGAATGAGCTGAGAGCGTATTTTCCTGGTCGTAACGAGACGACACGTGAAGAAGGTTTAAAGCCTGCAGGGCGCCGTAGTGGCCACAGAAAAATGTGCTTTATAAAAAAAACTTTTCTGACAGCAATCCTCTTAATAAATGTCATTTTATTGGGTCTGAGCAGCAGCTTTAATGTAGGATGTGACCCAGTCGCTGCAGCCTCTCTCTTTTCTTAATGATCCGCGGCGGATCGTCTCTCGCTGCTGAATGACGACGGCGAGGAAGAGAAATTGTGTCTGCTTCTGTTTACAGTTTCCTCTGAATGTTTCTGTGGCTTTGCACCTTTTTTCTCTGCATGATTTGCATCTTAACAACCTCCTTTAACCCTTTAAAGCCCGGCGCAAGAAACAATCGTCTCAGAAACACTCGGGTGGAAAAAGGACATTTATGGAGATAAGCTTAGTGGACTTTCTGCAGATAGGTTATATTGTAAAATACAAAAGAGAACAAGGATGTGGGCGATGAGGAAAACGGGGAATTTTGCACTTGACATGTCCAGATCTGTCCTTTAAAGATCGGCCATTTTATCCAGTCTGACTGGCAGAATAGAAGCAAATAGAAACAGCCTTTATTGTCCCTTAATGTACCTGCAGCAAATGAAGGAGAGAGGAAGACAAAATATAAAAACAGAAAGTAAGAGAGCGTGCAGTAAGGGCAGATTTACAGTTATTAATATTAGCAGAGTCAGATTAAATGACATGTATAACGCGGTCGTGTGTATTTGCATAAAAACAGCAGACTATTTACAAGCACAGGAAAAACGTCAGGGATGTGAAGCTGTACTGTAGGGAGCAGCAGCTGCTGGGAGGAAGGATCTGTGACGACGCTGCTCTGAGCACCGCGGACGCAGCGATCTGCGGTAGGAGGTCTGTGGACCAACCAGAGGCCGTCAGATCTTCAGGTTCCTCTGCTCCTGCAGCTGAAGCTTCACTTTAAAAGGTTCCAGCTGAAGAGCCTGATCCAGGATCAGCAGCCGGATGTTTTCCCCCTTAGATAAAACCGACTGCTTTGACCTGAGTCCTTGGGCTCAGACTGCTGCCATCGATTTTTAAATGCAGAGGAGAGACGGCTAATAGACGGGCTGCTGGAGGAGAGCCGAGCTCGCGCTGCTTCAGAGGCGGCGCTGGACGGGCCGGCGGTCCAACGCCGGCTCTGTTTGTGTTTTTTGTGAGGGTGAATACATTACGGAGCTGTTAATGAGCGATCTCTGCTGTTTCCACTGGGTTTGCTCAGTGCGGTTTTGTGTCGTTGTGTAAATCGAGGTAATGAGGCCGTTCTCTTTCTGTGTCACGATGCAGAAAACCTTCAATCTGCAGCTGCGAAGCTTTAGAAACATGAGGCTGCTTTTTTTCTTCTTTAAGTTTTAAACCAAAACTTCACTGAAATCATAAATAACTGCCTCTCATCACCTCCATGTTGCTGGACTAACGATGAAGGTGTGATGTTTGCCAGCAGCCAATAAATGGGTTTTCATTTGTTTAGCAACTTTAACGACTGGAACTCTGGAACAGCCGTAGACTGCAGGGCTGTTATTCCTGGATTCATGCCGTTTCTGTTTCCTCCAGCCGCTCGATTTCCTGCGGTTATCTCAGCGTCTGGAGGTCAGGAGGTCGTCCACCTGATGCCACCTGGGATTAAAATAACTAAAATGTCTGTCATCTGCTCTCTAATATTTTTAGACAAATAGAAAAAGCAGAATAAGAAGCCAGTCGATCATTTTATAAAGACAAGAAGAAGCAAGGATCAGAGATGTGAATTCAAGTGAACACCTTTAGGTGTAAAAAGAGATTTTCATTTATTTGCTTATTTACTTTTAAATATTTTACCTAATTACAGACTGCAAAGACCATTTATCAACATTTATAATCTGTTTACTATACGTTTGTTATTATAATACGTTTACTGGAGGCGTACAACGCCACACGCTTCTATTAACAAAAATTAAAAGATAATTTATAAAAGTTTTGCCTCATTTAGCAGTAAACAAAGCATCTTTTAAAAAGCATTTGTTTAGAAATGTATTTCGCACAATCCAAGACTAAAAACTAACATTTAATCTGGTACGACTAATTAAATTACACCGCTGCATCCATAATTTGCTGAATAATATGAAACATACCTGGGAGGTTGAATGGGGTAAATTAGCATAACAAGCTAGCAACTCCAACACAGAAAGTTCTCGTTAGCGCATTTCAGCGTTAACGGCCTGTTACGCTGAAAGTTGTCAAAATAACTTAGACCGTGAGCGTAACAGTGCTACGTGCTAAGCTAACAGTACGACACGAATGTTTGAGAGCAGCATAAAGCTCACGTTCATCAGCGAAGGTGTAACCCGCCTGGACAACAGAGCTGTAAGCTAGCGCTAGCTGCTATTAGCTTCATGGGTAGCCCAATAACAGAGGAGCTCTCCTTTCGAGCTGCACCACGCAACGCTGAAACGGCAAAAAAAAAACACGCGTTCAGTCTTTGTTGTCTATAAGTTAATGTTTCAATAGTTTTCACAAGCCTAGAGCGCCCTCTTGTGGCTATTAGACGGGGCGGCACAGTGATCTAAGGGGTTTGCACCCTTCTTGCCTCACAGCAAGAAGGTCCCGGGTGCGAGTCCTGGGCTCAGCAGGGGCCTTTCTGTGTGCCGTTTACATGTTCTCCCCATGTCTGCGTAGGTTTCCTCTACCACTAAAGACACGCTGGTCAGGTCGGCCATTAGTGGCGCCGCGCTCAGTCGCAGCAGCTCAGGCTAATCCTCCGTCTGATCTATGAAGTTTAGTTGTATGTTCCTTGTATGTATGATAAATAAAAGCATCTCATCTGATCTCTCTCTTATGATCTTTACACCTTGGTTCATGTTGGTCAAAATGATTTAACATTTTATTTATATATTTATATTTAACATTTAATTTATATATGAGTTGCACCGGACTATAAGTCGCAGGATCGACCAAACTATGAAAAAAGTGTGATTTATAGTCTGAAAAGACTATAGGTGCATTTATACCTCTTTAAATGCACCTATTTTCTGTTAGTTAAGGGACTAATTTGATCAAACTGCAGCATTTTGATGAATAATAGAGGAGATCTAATCCAATACGTGTAACCTGAACGCCCTTTTTGCAGCTCTGTCCCAGGAGGAATGTTGTCATCTTTGTGGTTTTTAGGTGTCATTTATAGCCGCGGTTTTAAGTGCAGCGTCTCACACAGAGGCACCTTGATGCTTGCTGACACTCAGACCCTGAGAGCACCCACATCACAGTGGGGTCTGCAGAGCGTGAGGAGCACATTTAGTTGACATAGTGTCTTTACTGCTCAGCGATGAGTCAGGAGCTCGCTCACAAACACTCAGCGAATCCCTCAGAGAGGCAGAAAATGTTTTCCAGACAGCATTAGGAACACGGCGGGCCTCTGAGGGACCACCTGACATCTGCTGCCATCTGCTGCAGCTCCACGCTGGGCAACAGAGACGGTGTCATGTCTCCTCAGGATGAGGTCACGTATTCTCTGTGGGGGGGGGCACGTTGGCCCCACGCCGACAGACGGCCGCTTTGTAGCCGTGCGTTCTGACGCGCTGCGACTTTTTCATCGGCTTCATTTGCTTTCATGTGCATCAACTCTTAGTCAGGAGAAGATGCCTTGTTTGGGTTAAAATACGGGCCACCTTGTTTAAATTTCATTTGTGAATTATTTTTTAAAACCGAAAACATAAAACCCAGACAAAACAGAAAAATAAGCAGTGTTGTATAGTAACGAAGTAAAAATACTTCACTACTGTACTTAAGTATATTTTGGAGTACTTTATACCTTCCCCGAGTACAAAATTTTTTGATAACTTTTACTTTTACTTCACTATATTTCTGAACTTAATTGCATACTTTTACTCCAATACATTTTCAATGTTTGGTTTAGTTACTCGTTACAAAAAGAGAGAGAGAGAAACAAGTGTTTTGACCCCACCTACTGAGTGACTGTGGCAAAGTCGGGTCTTGTTCATCACCACCAACAGGATAATAAGCTGGTTCAGTGGTAGGGCAGGTTAAATTAACCTTGTGGTATAGGTAAAGCATCTAATAGCAGAAAGTCCTAATTTTCTTAACTAAATGATACCCTGCAGGTGTATCTATTAGCAGGTTTACCACTTCCTGTAGGTTAACTAATCCTGGTTTATCACTTAACCATGTTCTTAGTATACACCCCCTTTGCCTGCACTTGGTTGTGTGTTGGTTGCTTAGCACTGACCTTGCTTGAAGAAGGAAAACAAAGCTTACAAAAAGGTTGTATTTTCTGTCTAAACTTGGTCTGTATTTCTCCTGCACTTGGCTGTTTATATTATTTCAAGTGAATTTGACTTGAAATGTCATTCAAACTGCATTTTCTTTGTTTTACTTTTTACTTATACTTTTTATTTCATTACTTGAGTACATCTATTTTTACAGTAATTTTCGTACTTAAGTACAAGACATTTCAGATACTTTAAGACTTTAACTCAAGTAACATTTCAGTCAGTGACTTGGACTTTTACCAAAGTCATATTTTGGAGAAGTACTTATACTTTTACTTGACTCCGAGTTTTCAGTACTTTATACAACACTGAAAATAAGAATATAAACCCGTTTCTCTGCATTAAACTATTTTAAATGGGTAAAATAAGATAAAACACAATGTTAATGGGATCATACTGAAACTAAATATGGAAATATGTCTTAAAAGAGAAACTCTCTTTTTTTATGACTGATTTAGGCGTGGCAGTCAGGAGACATGAAAATAAAAATAAATCAACATCTGTGATTTATTTAACATATGATTGAACTTGACTTTGTAAAGTGCCTTGAGATGACATGTTTCATGAATTGGCGCTATATAAATAAAATTGAATTGATTAGGTTTAGAGGTTTAACACTATACCAATAAAGACAAAAGATTTTCTACATTCTTAATGGTGCAAATTTGATAATTTAAGTAGTTAGCAGTCTTTTGATTAAATAAGAATGAGCATCTTGTGGAAAAGTCTTGAAAAGCTGATATTTCTACCTTCCTTCCTAGCAGTTGAGCTTCTTGGTTCTTTAAACTGGTCTGGATCAGCGGTTCTCCTGCTGCTCAAGAACCTGCTTTCTTTAGACTATTTCAGTTTTTTCAGACAATCTTTCCCCCCTCATATAGTCTCAGTGGCGACGTTCAGTACAACACAGGGATCTTAATTTTCTCGCTCGGCTCATTTGTCCTGAAGGATTATAAAAGGAGAGCTAAATTATTTATTGCAGCGCGAAACAAGACTGTTAGCCCCAGTGTTGGACAAAAATAAATCATGAATTTCCTTTTGACAGGAGTAATTATTTAGGGCCCATGAATCATTTCAGCTGAGTGTGTGTTCGTAGTGCTCTTTGGCAGATGGTGTTTAATCTTCTTCGGCCATCTGGACTGACTTTTTTCTTTTTTTCTGCCATCCCCACCCTCCCTCGCACATACCTCCCGCATTCGGCTCACTCAGGTGTGCGTCGTGTCTGTTGGGGAAACATTGCTCAGAAAACAAGATATTAACTGTTTACATCACGCTTACAAGTGACCTGCGTGACAGAACTGTGATGAACTTGAGCCAAAACAACAAAACAGGGCTTCACTGTGACACGCTGTTAAAAACAGTGGAAGGATCAAAATGTGCTGAATGGACTAATTGATTTGATCTAAAAGCACAAACACTGAAGCTCTTATGACTAAGACATATTTCTACTGATTACAATCTACAATGCTGATCAACATAGAGAGGGAGAGAGAATTGTTGAAGCCATACAGCTTTTTTTTTTTTTTTTTTTTTTTAAATAAAAGCCAAAATCTAAATTAATTGGGGAGCCTGACGAGCTAGCTTATTTCTTAGTAGCTAGCGTGCTAAAGGCTGTTTGTTACTGACAGATGTGGTCCGCTTAACAAAAAATGGTTAGCTTGACAAGCTAGATACTTAGCTGGGACCGTAAGATGGTTGGAAATGATAACTTCACGTAACATTTTTATTATTATTAAAGCTTTATTTAACCAGAAAAAAGACCTGTTGAGATCAAGACCTCTTTCACAAGGATGACCTGGCCAAGAAAGGCAGCAGCAGATGTCTCAGCGAACAATAACAAAACAACCATTAAAATATTGAACGTTTGAGCACTTTTATGAATAAAATGCATGAGTTATTATTGCAGTAACAATATAAAATTCAAAGCAGTAATAATTTAAAACAGTCGCTATTTGAAGTGTTTTCGTTGTCAGTCCGTTTATTTTACCGACAGACATGCTAACTTAGCTTCTTGCTAACATTAGTTTCAAAACGAAACATACACCAGGAACCAGATAGACGGCTAATTAGCCAAATTATGCTGGTAGCAAGCGTATTATAGGCTGTTTTATTTTTCTGACAAACACTGCTTGTTGCAAATGTTCCCTTTTTAAAAGCAAAACAAATGTTGGGTCTCTGATTAGCTAGTTACTCCGACTGTTACTGATTGACAGTTTTCTGAAGCTATTCTGGTAGCTGGTTGTTAGCTTTGTTTTAACAGGAAAAAGTACTCTGGGAGTTTGAAAAGTAGTGTTTATTTTACCTGTTGATATGCTAACTCATACTTTGTTTTGCAAACATTAATTTCCACACAAAGAAAATATACCAGGAAACAAATAATGTGGCAAATTAGCCACGTTATCTTGGTAGCAAACATACTGTAGGCTGTTTGTACCTTTTTTCTAGCTTGTTGAAAATGTTTGTTTAAAAACTAAACAAACGGGTGTCTAATTAGCTAGTTATTCAGGGTGTTGTTCATCGTTAATTGTCTGAAGCTATTGTGGTAGCTTGTTTTTAGCTTTGTTTTAAAATAATAAATTGCTTTGGGAGCTTGAAAAGCAGTGTTTATTTCACCTGTAAACACTACACTGCTTTACCTGTAGATATGCTAACTCATACATTAGTTTCCACACAAACAAAATATACCAGGAACCAGATTAGATGGCAAACTAGCCAAATTATCCTGGTAGCAAGCACACTATAGTTTTATTTTTCTGACAAACACTGTAGCTACTTTAACTAGCTTGTTGAAAATGTTTGTTTAAAAACTAAAGCTTGTTGTTAGCTTTGTTTAAACATAATAAATTGCTTTGGGGGCTTGAAAAGCGGAGTGTTTATATTACCTGGAGACATGCTAAAACTCATATTTAGCTTTGCTAACATTAGTTTCCACACAAACAAAATATACCAGGAACCTAATAAGGTGGTAAATTAGCTGGATTATCTTGGTAGCAAACAAGCTTTAGGCTGTTACCTTCTCCAGCTCGCTGAAAATGTTTGTTCAAAAACAAAAGCACATTAGCAGACTAATAAGCTAGCTGATTAGCCAGGTTTTGTAGGTAGCTAGCCTGCTGTAGGAAGTTTATTCTGCATATTCACACCGTCACTCATTCGGAGCCTTAAAAGCCATAATATTTTGGGTTGGAGCATCCTCTAAACTGTTTATTTCTGGAGTATAAATGGTAACACTCAAAGCTTTCTGTTTGTCTGAAAACAAAAACGTTTATTGTGAGTTGAAGCTTGCAAATGAGTCAGGTCATTTTCCTTGCAAACCCGCTTTAGGCTGTTTATCTGACACATGGACATGGGAACATTTGTAGCCAATTGTTGATTAAAAAACACTGGATTCGTAGTTGGGGAAGCCACTTAAAAGGACTTTTTTTAAAAAATTATTATTATTTTTTACCATTTACGTGGTAAATCTAGTAGCTTCTTTTTCTGTTAAAATAATATAAATTTGCACAATCTCCATCTGTACATCCGGTCACAGTGGTTAACACCCTATCATAGGGCTGTGGGAGGAAGCTGGAGTACCCAGAGAGAACCTGCATGTGGACGGAGAGATCATGTGAACTCCAGAGAGATCCCAGGTTGGGATTAAAACCTGTGACCTTCTTACCTCCAGGCACCACTGTTCAAGTTAAAATAATCATCTCGACGCCAATAACCGCAGTATTTCAGCTATAAAAGAATAATATTTCTAAGTTCCTTGCATTCAGGCTGCAAACTCGTAATGTATTTGACCCGTTGGATAGATTTTTACTGCCCTGGACACCCACAGGAAATAGATTTTTGCTAAAGCTGTGGAAACAAAACCAGGATGGAAAAGAAGAAGTCGTGAATTTGAGTTAATCACAATCAGTAATGTCTGTAAAAGAATAAATGAATAATGTGATGGTTGCTTGTTTGCCTGATACTATCTGGAAGCTTGAACAATAGCAAATCTGCTGGAAGCTCTTTGCTTATCTTTAGACGGATTAACCCTTGTAGCCTTTGGCAGATATCTACCTTCCCCTTTCCTCGGCCATGTGTATTACCCAGCGGTCAGTCAGCTGTGTACCTGTCAGATCAGAGGCATGCACGTCTATGCCACGCATAACCAGACTTTATCTGAAAAAGTATTTTTAAGTTTAAAATCAACAATGGTGCATTAAAAATGCCTAAATATCTTATAGGTTAAAGCCTGACCTTTAAAGCTCCAGAAACTTCCAATGTTTTGCTGATATTTAGACAGAAGGACCCCCTACATGTTGGGGCTAATGGTTATTTGGGCTTTTTGTAAACCAGAGCGGGTCTGTTGTTGCTTTCAGGCGGCATTTATTTGTGTCTTTGGTCATTCTGCTGTGGACCAGAGAGGGAGGCAGGAAATGTGCGCTCACAGACCTAAACACCTAAAATGGAAACCTCCGCCCCTCCCACGCCGGCTAAAGAGGATATTGATGGATGCAGAGAGGCAGAGAAAGAGGAAATATTGATTAATAGGAAGAGACGCGCAGTGGGGGAGGAGAGATGCGCGTTGTGAGGCAAACAGGCTGATAATGAGGGGAAGACGCGCCCAGATTGGTTTCATCTCCTGCGCGTTGCTTCAGTCGGTGCATTCCTCCGTGGTAACAGGCAGGGTCAGTCGCTGTGCGCGGTTCTGTCGGTCCGTGCTGTAAATGAGGCATTGTGGGGGCTGCCATTGTGAGGTCATGGCTTGGTGATGTAATCAGTGTAACCCGGCGCCGCTTTTCCTGGCCGCGGTGCAGCTCTGTGTTCAGGAAGCGGCCAATCAGGAGGCAGAAACTGCAGGACCACAGGGGTCCCCCCCCCCCCCCCCCCCCTCAGCCAAGTCAACCCAACAACTTTTTTAACACGCTTTATTTGTTTTTTTTCTTCAGGCGGCTCTGATTCTGTTTTTATCTTTGTTCAAACTAGAAGTCTTTGTTCCATGTTGGCTCATATCTAGTGAAACACAGATTTAAGAGTTTAGTTAACATTAATATCAACATGATTAAGGAAAATTTCAGCTTTCAGCTCATTTTTCTGCTCAAGTAGATAACAGTTTTTAACCCATAAAAACTTTTATTTACTCCTTTATCTGTTAAGTAATCTGGTGTAAAGTTAATTTAATGCCCAGATCTTGAAAACAGGCCTGACCCAAAGCATCAGACTTTTTTTCAAGGTCATTTAGGGGTCATGTATGAATTTGTTATTATTATTATTATTATTATTATTATTATTATTATTATTATTATTATTATTATTATATAAATGTGTGCAGAAAAGGTCCCAGGCAAAATCATCCCTACATTAAATTTGCTGTGCACTAAATCTAAAAAGCTTTTAGACCTTTGGAGGAGGATTGAGACTTTTATTTTACCCACTAAAACTCGCTGACGTAGCGCCAGCAGACGTCTGAGTAGACTCTGATCTAAAACCAACATCCTGTTGTTGTTGGGATGATTGTGGAAGGATGCGGAGCTAATGAACGCTTTAATTACTGATAAAATTCAGCATCCTTTGAGTTTTGTCTGCAAAATAAAAGCAAAACTCTGGGCTTGTTTCTCCAAGGTTCAAGAGGAAATTGTTCTTTTAGATTGTTTTATTTTTTTAGGTAATCGGAGCAGTTTTTCTTAATTTTTACATTAATATTTTTAATAATTTCCCTCCAAACAGACAAACTTTTTAATATTACTATAAGGTGATCCTGGATCAGTGGTTCTCCAGAAATCTGGAGGTAATTCAGTGTTTATATCGCTCACAAATTTAGTTTAATTTCCCTCTCAGGATTAATAAAGAATTTGTAATTGAATATTCAGTCTTGACTATTTGCAGAGTAATTTAACTTAAAACAACTGATTTGAATTTAAATCTAAGGAGGTTTGATATAGAAATATTTAGCCCTATTAGTTTAGTTGAAGCTATCAAAAAACGTCAAACATAATAAAGATTTAAATGCAGAATTAACAGCTTTCCTCACAGCAAAGTGATTCCCTGAAGGATGAACTAAAACTAAAAATAGCGGCTGCAGATATCCACACATGTACACCGCGTTCCTTTTATCTTTTACTTGCTCTAAAGTCTAATATTTCATGTCTGAACGCTGTGAGCCGGTGAAACTAGTGTGAAATTCCTGTCTGGGCCGACAGAGCCGGTTCTGATCCAGATCTCAGGTAGCTGCTGGATTTCTGCCGTTAATCTGCTGCAGACGGCTTTATAGCCTTCTGGATAGAAAAGCCTTTATTCCCCCCCACTCTGGGAGATTTCTCCTCTTAACCTAAAAACAGAATCCACACAAGCTGAAATCTGTGAACTCGTATATAGAGTAGTCTAAGAGGACTTTCTTTTTAACTATTTCACTTTTTCACGCAGGAAATCGGTTAAATTTGAAGTGAAAATAAGACTTTTTTGTTGTTTTCTAGCTATAAAGTCAGCGTTGGTGTCAGATTTTACTAACAGGATGAAGAAAAACTCATTTTCTGGGCTTTTAATGAGACATTTAATCAGAATAAAGTGTCCTCGCTGCTTTATTCAGGCTTTTCTCTGTAATCCGGTGACGATGTCCTCAAACGGCTGACCTTCAGACGCAGGAATGTGACAGAGGAGAAACCGGTCCTCCTTCCTTTCCTCCGCCGCTCTTCCTCTCAGGAGGACTTTCATGCCAGAAGCTTCCTGGTTTTCACCAGCAACTCTAACCCAGCGTCCTTTTCTTTCCACTCAGCCTTTAACTGATGCTGTCAGTACCCAGGCGGCTGTCAGCTCCTCCAGCTTTAGGGGGAACGATGGTTAGATTCCCAGTCTGAGCTCCAGAAGGTTTGATTGGGCCGCAGGTTGCAGAGGCAAATAAAGCTGATTATTGTTGTTAATGGAGGTTTTTCTGCTGATGGAGGCTTCAGCGGGTGTGAACCTGGCTGTGTGTGTGTGTTGTGGGCGGGGCCAGATGTGCCTTCCTGTGCAGATGTTGCAGCAGGGAAACAATCACAGGACGCGCTCTTATCGCGGCGGCCAGCAGCTGGACGGGCTTAGAGCGTCTGCTGGGGACAGTGGGACCGGTCCGGGCGCCGCGGCAGCAGCAGAGGGACGCCATGAAGACGCTTCTGCTCCACGTCCGCAGCAGACGGTACCAGGTAGAGTTCACTGGGTCCAGGGGTGCCGGTTCAACGCCCGGGTCCAGTCAGACGCTTCGTCTCTGATGAGCAGGAGGCTCTAACTGGACCCTCGGCTTCACGTTTTAAAGGTGCGCTGTGCACACTCACACTCAGGAGGGATTTATTTGGAGTTTATGATCCAAACTCCTGATAAACGGCAGAAAATGTTCCGTTTTCTCAGCAGTTGTTGCTCAGCGGTCGGTGAGATCTGATTTGGTGGAGCACTGATGTGTTTTGCTGCATGAATGTTGCAAATGGCTTTAATATCAGAGTTTGTGGCCTCAGATGTGTGAATGATTGGGGGAAAAAGGTTTTTTAGTGAATACTGAGTGCTGCCAGTGTGGCCCTGCTGCACAGCTCTGTTCTCTGCATTGTTAACGCGTTCCCATCCTGTGGGCGGGGCCTGCAGGAATATAAACAATTGGTTATTTTTAGGCTGAATTTGGACTTTCCAGGATATTTATGGCCGTACGCCTGCCTGGCCAGAGCGTCTCTGAGGAGCAGAGTCTCTGCGTTTTACTCAGATAGGAGCAGAAAAGCTCATGTGGTGAACAGGTGGGCAGGAAGCTGCTCCTGAATATCTGAACAGAGGAAAACCTGGATTATAAGAGATTGCTGCTGCTGGTTGTGATTAAGCGTCACCTTTTCTCTGCAGCCATCATCATCAGCAGCATCTTCTCCAGCTTCAGCATTAACGTCTGCATTAGATCCTAAACTATTCACACCGCTGGCAGATTTAGATTCAATCTGGTTGGAAACAAAAATAACAGCTTTTTAATTCACATTCTAAGCAAAAAGGCACAGCTGAAAAGTATTCACACCTTTTTAATAGTCAGAAATCTGTGTCTGCATTGTAGCATTAAATTCTTCTATTATTTCTGATCTTTTTTTTATGCTTCCTGGTATTCTGGTTGGTGACGGACGGCTTATCGGCGTTAGCGTCTGTCATTTCTGTCCTGTTGCTCTTTGTTAATGGAGGTCGTTGCTTTGGTCATGTGACAGGGAAGCAGCACGGGAATGTCGGTTTTCATGTTGCAAAGGTAGTAAATAATAATATATAAATAATGTGGATAAATTCTGATTACTGGCCATTAATTTACATTAATATCTGGCACTGGCCCAAATCTTCACATCGATGCATCACCAGTGTTGAGGATTTAATTTAATCTTGATGAGTTCCAGGTCATTTAGGGTAGACAGCCTCTTTCCCATCACCCTAATTTTTAGCTCCCTCCACTGATCGTCAGATTCAAGTCAGGATTAGTTTATTAGCCTTTGCAATAAAAGCGCAATTTTAAAAAAACTCAATTTCCAAATCCAGAGTTCTGCAGTTTTTGGCGACGTAACAATTAACGGATCAGACGCATCCTCCAGGTGTCGGTAAAATGTTTATTATTCTCTTGAATAATAATATTCTAATTAATAAAAACAGTTTTATTCCTTGTTCTAAATAGTCCTGGTTTACAAACATCTTTATCTAGAGGCCAGTTTTGTTGCTGGTGGTTAATGCAGAGAAAAGTCCAAATTAAATCACAATTATGGTTGAAAATAATCAGAATTTAGATTTTTTGGTAAAACTTTACAGCACTAGTCGTGAGTCTGGCTGCTCCAAAACTTTTATTTAAACCTCATTCTGTCAGGATTATGAAACATTTGGGGCTTAAAGTATTTTATTGGCTTTTAAACTGAGAAACAGACTATGAAGCAGTCCTGAAATGTACTGAAATGTATCAAGTGTTTTTTTTACTATGCTGTATTTATGCTCCAACTTTTATTTTTCATGATTTATTAGTTTGAATTCCTAAAAACCCAACAGCACAGGATGACTAGACATCTACAGCAGCAGGTGAACTTTTTAATAAACATTTATTGCTGCAGTATTTCACTGGATTTAATATTTGAAGTGAGGATAGAGAGGAGCAGAGTTGATTAATTTCACGGCTTCGTCTCCAATCTCAGCTTTTCTGTGAGGCGTCAGTTTTTTTAAAAGCAGAAAACCTGCTTTGGGCCAGAGGCTTTTTAAATAAAGGATGTAAAAAATTAATTTCAGAAAAGCTTTCCTCCTGTCCTGGAAATGCAGCTTGTCGTCGACTCTGGAGGCCGTTAACTCGTCAGTGCATGAAACTCGGTGCTGACTTCTTCTTCTTCTTCTTCTACTTCTTCTTCTTCTTCTTCTTCTGTCTCACCCGACACCTGAGCCTCATTTACTGGATGATTTACCTGAAGTTATGCTGCAGGAGCAGCTTGTGCTGAACTCTGGGTTAAAATGAGAAAAACTCATTTTAATTGATTACAGGGGCAGTTTATCGTGTTATCTGCAGTGTTTGGGCTTTTGTTGCATCTTTTTGTGAGCGGTACTTTGATGAGGAAGAGTGAGGTAGAGGATAAGAGAGCAGAGATCACTGTGGTGATGTGTTTCGCTTTCTTTGCCAGATCTATAGTTAATAGTTAACAGTGATCATTTCAACCAGTTTGCAACAAGCAGCCGATCTCTGCAGCTGATTTATTTGTTTATTTGAGAAAGTTCAGAAACAAAAACTACCCAATAAAAGGTTTTTCCTTCATATTTTCTGTCCAAGCAGCCAGAGTGTTTTGTCATATTTAAGCGTGTTCTTGGTTGAAGGCTCTCCGGGTTTTTTAAAAGTCCTTTAAATAGTTTTTAGGGACATTGGCCATCGCTTCTCATTCCTCATGTTTTTATATTTTCCTTCTAAGCAGCCAGATATTTATTAACTCTTTTAAGGTCATCCTGATCCGTAGTTCTCTTGACTTTCCTAAAGTGTTTCTTTGGACTTTGGATGTTTTTTTTTTATGTTTAAAGTTAACTAAAGATATTGTGTCATCCCTCTATAAGATGTTTTTAGACTCTTTTTAGTCTTGGTGGTTTTCCTTTGCTTCTGAAGGTCTTTTGTACATTTACTGCTTTTTCATCCGAAATGAACCAATAGTTTTGTACCGTCACTCAGTATTTTTATATCTAAATGTTCTTTTAGTGAAGCCTGACTTTTCTTTATCAACAGTTTTCCAGAGTATTTGAAGTTCTTCTTTGGACTTTGGCTGCTTTCTTTCCCAATACATCCCATAATGTTGTTCTTGTCCTTTCCAGCAGCCATGCCTGCCTGAAATCTTCTAAAGTGGTCATAAATAAAAGCTCTCCAGGGTTTCTGAAGGTTTCTTCAGACTTTGGCTGCTTTTACATTGAAAGTTAAAGAAAAACCTTCAATCGTCTGTTGGGTTTATATTTTCTTTCTACTAGTTTACTTGTAATATTTCAAAATGATCTTGAAGGTTTGTTGGCTTTCTAAATGTATGTAGAAGTTTGTCTTTGGGCTTTGGCTGCTTTTTTTACCCTCAGAATTAAACCCTAATTTTCTGTCATCCCATATTTTATATTTTCCTTACAAGCAGACAAATGTCCTCAGATTTTAGACAGACCTTGACCTCCAGGCTTCCTAAACATTGTCACGGTTCTTTGCTGCTTTTCACTCAAAGCTGATTAAAAAAACTTTCATCATTCATCATGTTTGTTACATTTCCCTTCCAAGCAGTCAGGAACTCTTCTAATCTAAAGTTTATCAATAGTTTCTCTTTGGACTTTGGCAGATTTTGCATTTATGGTCCAGTATTTGCCCGTTTTATGAGGCATCTTTTTTATGTTTAAACCTCTAAACTCTGACCTACAGGCAGGTTGTTGTATCGACCCAACCCATAGCAGACTACTTGGCCAACAGTCAATTATAATGAGCAATCAGCGTTTATCTGGAACGCTAACATGCAAGCGTCTTTCATCTGCTGGTCCGTGTTTCCATAGCAGTAGCTTGTGGTGGTTTGTTTTTATTGTCATATTTGAGATGACCAGAGGTTGGGAATCACAGCTATTGATGCTAAAGCTAATCAGGATGTGGCTAAAGGTCTCAGGTCTTTGTTTGATTCATTTCCTTTTAATAAAATCATTCTACAAATTATTTTCCATCTTGATAAGACAGTTTTATTCTTATCTGTATAAGATTTTCACACTGGCACATCTAGTGGTGTGCTAAGTGAATTACAAACAACTTCACTGTAACTGTTTCTACGGAAGCCTCAGAGTATCATAAGTATGTATACATGTATGTATACGTGTCCTCCATGTATTAGCTACTGCTAGTAGCTAATAGCTTTGGTCATCGTGTGAAATGGTTTTTGGCACTGTTGGCAAGTCTGCTTGTTTTTTTTCTAAAGGCGCTTATAAATTCTGTAAGTTGTGGTTTTATGAGCTCATCTCTGAACGTTCGGTTGGTTATTTGGGCTCTATAAGGAACCATAAACACCAGTAAAGAGATCCAGCTGGTCTTGCTGCTGTACTACAGACAGTGAACGGGTCGGCCGATATCCCTCCACGTACTGAGCATGCATACCTTTCGCCTCAGGGAACTACACAGTTTCTAACATAATGGCAAAAATAAACTTCACTGTTATGTTGAATTAACTTACCTGTCCAGCAGAAAGCTGTAACCTCTGCAGCAGCTCTAAGCCTGCGCTCCCTCATGAATTATCTCCACCTGGTAATAATAGCTAAGCCGATACAGATTCTTCTTGTTTTTTTACCGGTTATTACTACTTTTTCTTCTCTTTTTTTTGCTTACTTTCTCTTCCTCTCGCTGGACAAAAAGTACGGATGGTCCTCCATTTCAACAGAAAACGGCAAATAGAATGATCTACAGTCGTCTTTGCTTGTTTTAAACCGTCACCACGTTCACATATAGGAGACAGATGGGGGAAAACGCTTTAGCTACTGAAATCAGAAATAGCGACGCAACATGGCGCCTCCCAGTGGGTGCACGACACAGATGTATGCATAAACTACTAATTCTAAGTTATGAGAATACTTTCATTTTATGTGATGTTATTAGACTTTGAAGAATAGGTATTTATAAAAGCAATACTTTATTTTTGCTAATTAAAAGCCAAATTAGTTACACATTGCCCCTTTAAGGTCTGTCTGTCTTTTACTCTTAGTTTGTCCAGATTTTCACACAAATAAAGCTCATTATGTGGTCATGGTAAGGTGCAGGAACCGGACACATTAGACTGAAAAGAAGCTGCCAGAGTCCACAGAATAAAATGAAAAAGCTTCAGAAAGCCTAGAACTTACCGAGCAGAACCAGGTTATCAGTAAACCTGGCTGCTTAGGAGGTCAGATCTGGAGTTTCTGTACTTTATGCACATTTAACAACACTATAATTTTACTAAAATGATTTAAAACTCCTACTCATTTATTATTAATTAGCTCCTCAAATTATTCTCTTACATGGGTAATTTTATGGCATAAAAAAATGCAAAACTAACCCTTTAAATGATCAGAGAGCAAATCAGACACCGTAAAATATTGAGAAGGCTTTTCATCATCCCAAATAGGATCTTTAACGAGATTCCTAGAAGTCTCAGCGTTAGCTCGTTAGCAGCACAAAGCTGAAATCAAAGGCAGAAATGTTTCTCGCAGAGATGCGACTCGCTTGGTTTCTCTGTTTTTAAGCTCTTGGTCGTCGAGGCTTTCACGGAGCCGTCCTATCGTGGCAGTTTATCTTCACCGCGACCACCAGCAGAGCTTTATGACCACCTCACCCTGAGCTTTGTTCCTCCTGATTACCATCTGCCTGGTTAGGCGGCGGCGGATCAGTTACCAGCAGAATCTGATGATCTGAGGCAGCGTGTGAGTGCAGCGCTCTGATTGAGGATCTTTTCTTGCGAGGTGTTGAATAAATGATGATGTCCTCCCTCCGCTCCTCCTCATCCATTCTTAATGCTCCCTCGCTCTCACCATACTATAAAGTTCTCCCTCATATCCGCCTCTCCTTTTTGTCCTCCCACATCTTCCGTCGTCCTCCGCCTCTTTCATAAGATGCAGAAATTCTTCGTTTTTTCTCTCCTCCCTGCTTTCACTCCAACACCTCAGAAACACTGAATTAAACTCAAACCGTAGGAGTTAATCTGTGCCTCCCTTTCATTAAGGTGAACAATGCAGCAGGACCTCTACATGACGTTGGTCCACTTCTTAGTCACTTTTAGATGGCGTTTATCTCTGGAAGCCGTATCTGATTATTGAATACATTTTCTCAGGCGGAGCGAGGTCAGCCAGTTTGTTGTTGCTGTAGGATGAAAACCTTGGTGGTTTGTAATAAATCAGCTTTTATGCCGCGTCCTCCACCTGTTAACATCTGTTTTTCATTTACTCTCCTCCTGAAATGTTTCTTAAGGTGGGAGCGGATGGAGATGAATCTCTGACCAGTCCTGGTTCCTCTGCAGCCCCCCCCCCCCCCCGTTCTGAGGACACTCGTAGACGTAGCAGGAAGGGCATTTTTAGTTTTATGGATAATTTCAGTGTTCATTTGGCCATCTTCCCTCTGAAAACCTGTTTTTATGACTTTGCTGGAGTTTCAAAGCATTCGTGCTGCCATGGTGTCTAATAGGGCTGAACGATTTTGGAAAATAATGTAATTGCGATTTTTTTTCTTAATATTGTGATTTAATGCGATTTTTTATTTATTTATTTTTTTTTTCAGTTTAATTTATCACGTGTTTTAAAATATATCCAAACAATAAATCAACTTGTTTCCTCGCCATGTGGATTAGTTGCTAAAAGACCCGCAGCGTCTAAACTCAGAGCAGAAATGATTGCGTTCTGCCTACGATATATTTCAACCAAAATAGCAATTTTGACTTTTCTCTGCATTAACCACAAGCGACAAAAATGGCCTCTAAATAAAGATGTTTGTAAACAAGGACTATTTAAAACAAGAACTTTTAATGTTTCTATTAATCAGAATATTATTCAAGAGAACAGCTTTTAGTTGATTTGGACATCAATCCTTGTTGAACATAAAGTCCAACCAACAAGCAAGTCTATGTATTAAACTGATTGACCAGAACTTAATGCTATGTATGATTATATAAACTCTAAAACAAGTAATAAAATTAGATTATCTCACTGCTGCAGCTGTCTTCCCTTCCATGTGGAGGCAAACCCACTTTAAACATTTTACCAACACCTAATGGACGCGTCTAATTCACTAATTGTTACATAGCCAAAAATTGCTGACCTCTGCGATTTGGAAATTGCGTTTTTTTAAATCATGATTATATTGAAAATGCGATTAATTGTTTAGCCCTAGTGTCTAACGACGTTCTCAGGGTCGATGGAAGACAAAAACAGGCCCGCAGCATAACGGATACTGCACCATACTTATTAAGTGATATGAGCTTTGTTACTATACTTTGTGATATTTATGGGGATAAGAAAACAGGATTTATACATCAGTCCTATTGGCATTACGCATACAGAGCGTCACTAAAACAAATCCTGCTCTAAAAACAATAAATTACCACACGAGCAATTGTTCCACTAAACGGCACAAAATTATTATATTCAACCAAATGCCCTAATATATATTTATGGATGATCTCAAGGTGCCATTTCTCATTTTGAGTAGTGGCTAAGGGAAATTAACGTATAATTTCTGATGACAAACAGAGAGAAGGTGGAAGAGATGCGGCAGAGGTCCTGAGGTGGGATTTGAACCCCAGACTGCTGCGTTTTAACCACACGTTGCCCCAAAATAAGGATTTAATATTAAATTAAGAGCTTTTCTTGGTTGCTACACTGCAAAAACGGAATTAAAATAAGCAAAATGTTCTTAAAATGAGTGTATTTGTCCTTGATTTGAGCAGGTAAATAAGCTGATTTGCCAATGGAATTAGAGTTGTTCCTTAAAATAGGAACAACTCATCTCCATCGTCTTATTTCAAGTGCAGTCTATCTAATTATCTTATTTTTGGGGTCATAATATTCATTCCATTGGCAGATCATCTTATTTACCTGATCAAATCAAGGACAAATAAAATAACTTTAACAACATTTGACTTATTTTTAGATCCATTTTTGCAGTGCACTGCAGTAAAAGATGAGTTTATTACAGCTCTCACTTTAAAACCTTTTGAGAGATTTTTAAAAAGTATTGTTCAAAACAACTTAAAGTGATTGGAGGAAAGTCCAGGAAAAAGATAATTAAATTTAAATAAAGTTTCTGTGGATGTGTTGGGTGGTCTAAATCAGAATATTGGGAAATAATCGTGGTTTAAAGGATTCTCTTACAGTCCTTTCTGTGGGTTCTCTGCAGCGTCCTGTAGGTGGCGCTCTTCTTCCTCCTCCTTCCTCCTCCTTCCAGGCTGCTTTCCTGTCCTGGTTTCTCACGTGGCAGCCGGACTTCATGGAGCTCGGTCTGCCCTGTGCCGTGTTATCTGAGCCGGGAGCGCGGCCGGAGGAGGAAGAGCGCGGCCGGAGGAGGAAGAGCGCGGCCGGAGGAGGAAGAGCGCGTCCCGCCTCCTCCAGCCTGGCACGTCCTGAGCGCTCCGGTGTCAGAGCGGCGACCATCCGGCCCGTTAATTTGGTTGCGTAACGGGCTTAGAGGGCGCAGATTGTCTGGAATGGCATCCCGCTCAGTCGATCCGTGATGGCTGCTGCTGCCGCGGGGGAAGCTGCTTCACGCTCAGACGCTTTCACCTCGACGTTTGGTCGGTGCTTTTAGCCGCCGAGAGGCAATCTGTGAACAACAGTGGAAACGGCCTCAGCTTCAGCGCCGTAAACATGAAGCTGGAGGATAAACAACATGGTTTGTGGTCGGGATTATTCCTCCAGCCCCGGTTGGGTCTATTTTTATAGCCGGAGTTAATAAGGGATGTGAATGCGGTGTCGCTTTCCTCCTGCTTCCTGTCTCCGTCACGCTTTATTGTTACAGGAAGGTTCAACGCTCCTGCTAGTCTTTGAATTCAGGCGTTCCAGACACGTTTTGTTCAGGTGTAAAGAATCCAGCGCCCAGACTGAGCTTCCAGGTACGCAACACGATGCTACCTGCCCACCAGGTCCAGGCGTGGCATTCTCTTTCTGCTAGATGTGCTCCAGTGACTGAGATCTGTTGGAGATCACCAACTTCCTGCAGACCTTAAAGCTTCATGAGGTCTTCAGGTTAGCTGAAGTCATGCATCACCAAGTGCAATGCAACGCCTCAGTGCACGAAGCCTGGTCCTTTAAAACACTGATAAGCAGGTTTGGTGTGGGAGACGTTTCTGGGATGAGGCCTTCGTGTCCCACATCAGTGTCTGACCTCGCTATCGCACGTCTGACAGAAGCTAAATTCTGATGGACGCGCCGCTAAACCGTCGTAAACGGCCTTCATAGATGTATTCATATCGACATCCAGTCTAATTAATCATCTAGATTAGATGCATCCCTCTCCCCAGTGACATCCTCCAGTGTAAAATAGTAACCTTATGAAAACTTTCCTCCTGTGTTTAAAATGAGGATTAAGCATCTAGTAAAGTTTTACATTTATATCGGTTTCACAATTAAGGAAATGCTAAATGTTTTTAGGCAAATCAGCATCAAATCATTGTTGGTGTCAGGAAACGATTATGCAAACGAACATGTGACTTTATTTTCATAATCTTGTTTATTCTTGTAATTTCTGTGTTATGGTCATTGTAGATTAAAAAAAGTCAATTATTGGCCATTATATTTACACACAAAACAAACAGATTCATTTCACATATTTGTGAGAATTTTTTTTTCTGATGTTGAAAAGATGGAAATTAGCAAAAAAAAATTTCATCATTAAAGGCATACTTTCTTTTTATATTAAAACAACTATATTTACGACATAACATCAGAAATTCGGGATAATTTCACGACCCCCTCATTGTGTCTTGCGACTGCAAGACACCAAATAGATTATCAACGCAAACGTTTTTACTCAAGTAAAAGTGTAAAACTACTGCATATAAAACTATTTAAAGTATTAAAGTAGAAGTAACCCCCCTTTACTCTATTTGTATATTGTTAATATTGTAAAAAAAAATGGCATTGGCTGTTTCACCCACATACGGAAAACAAACCATTTAGTGTGATGCAAATATGTTAAAGGTTCATAAAGGTGCAATACTGAGCATTAACATGATTTCATGGAGCTGGAAACCTTATTGTCTGGAAGTATTACTAATTTTATGTTGTTTTGCTTATTGTTTTATGATTGATCATTTGTATTTTATGATGTCCTGCGGGTATTTAAAGTGTTTTGTAAATAAAATTGCCATGGTATGGTATTGGTGCAAAAAGTCAAACTTCAGAGAAATATTATCAATAACCTTTTACTTATTATTGGAATAAATGAACATCCAGGCATAGCTGCAGGAATTAATGAGGGAAACGGAAGTAAGAAAACAAAACTGGACATGGAAATTAGTGCATTACCCTTTTATAACAAGTATCCTAGTGTGGTTTATACAGTAGTCAGTGTTGTCAAATTAATGGTTAGTCCTAGCAGTTAAAAAAAATAAAAAACACATGAAAATGACAAATAATCCTAAAAATAAAAAAGTTTAATTCTTAAGTTTTTGTTGGGGAGTTTGGCAAACAGCTTGGTGCACTGCTGCCTCCAACCATGATCAAAATCACACATTTATCTGATTATTATGACTATTATTATGATTTTTTTAACAATCCAGAACAATAAAAAAGCTGAAATAAAATAGAAGTAACGAAACTATTTTTTTTAAATGCAAGGAGTGGAAAGTCCAGATAATTGCTTGAAAATTTTGACTTGGTTACTTGACAGCTGAGGACTGAAGCCGTGTGTCTGCTGAAGGTCTGTAACTCTCAAACATGCTTTATTTGAGTGATTAGTTGCATAAAGTTGTCTAAAACGGATTTGTGGCAGCGCCTTCAGAAAGTAAGCAGGTGTTTATCTCTTCACTTCTCATCCAGTCCTTGATTTTTCTCCCACCGCCTCTGCAGTGGAAACCAGCTGAGTGTGAGCGAAGGCGACAACAGGTGGAGGTAATCCAAGAAATGTCAGGCCGACCGTCGGCAGCATTGTGTACATTGTGTTTGGGAGAGACGGAGGCGCTGACAGGTGGAGGATTTCCTGCTGGGGGGGGTGGGGGGGGGGGGGGTTCACATTGTGTTTCTGCTTTCAGAGGATCAGCTGGGAGTTTCAGACATGTTAGATTTGGTGGCTTTGCGTCAGTGTTTATCTCCATGCGTCAGCAGCGTTTGATGTTTTTTATTTTTGTCCATGTGTCTGTGTTAAAAATGGAAGATTCCAGATAATTAGATGTTACTGAAAGTTACTAAAACTTCCAAGTGTTAATTTCTAGGTATAAATGACTCATTTCTTTTACTAAGAAACCTGATTTTATCACCTAAAATGACTAAAATTATCTGGTTTTCATGACAGTGAAACTCTCTGAATGAAAGTATCAGATCTTTTTTGCTAAATGTATTTTATAGCATCTTTCACACTTTATCATTATTATTATTGATTTCTTTTAAGATAATGACTTTATTAAGAATTTAGAAGGTAAAACAATAGAATGGCCTGTATAACCCTAACATCAGATTGCAGTTTCATGGCTTTAATGTTAAATAGTTTTTGCATGAGTAGCTCTATAACATCTTCTCTAGCCAGAGGTCCTTAATTAACAGATATACAAATATATTAACACCCAGCTGGTTAATAAAGCATTAATTTCTACTGCTTTAATGCCCAAAATGCATCTTTTTAGAGAATAAAATGTGTCTGTGTACATTTTACACATATGGCTCACTGGGCAGCAGACAGGAAGGATCAACATTAAGCAGCGAGTTCATAGATTTTGACACATTCTGAGGCCTTTTTGTTTTCCTTCTGAGGAATGCAGCAAAAATCAGGAAGACTCAAACACTGCCATCTGTCAAGCATGGTGGTGGCAGCATCATGCTGTGGGACTGTCCCACTGCCAGTGGATGGAATAATGGATGAGAACTGGAGATCCACTGATGGAGGCCGTGTGGAAACATAAAAGTAAAAACACGTAAAACAATGACAGCTCACCAGCTGGAGATCAGATCTGGGTTTTTAGACACAGAAACAGAGACATCACTGTTTCTCATCACAGTGAGAAAGCGACAGACTTTCAGAGGCAAGATCAGCTAAATTAGAGTTAAAACTACATTAAAAGTTGAAAACGCACCTTTGTTGTAGGGCTGGGCGATAAATCGATTTAATCGATTAATTCGAATTTACAATTCTTTAAGATTTCATTTTTGGAAAATCTGGATTTTATTTTGCCAATACACTCATTGGGTTTCCATGAAGAGAACAGCATGTGATGCTGAATATATGTTTAGGCAAAATTATTGTCAAAATATTGTTAAGTGGAAACTTTTTTTTTTACCATAATACGAGGTACTTCATTTACTTATTTACTCTTTTTTTAACTTAGTTTGAAGTTCACAAGTGCAGTGAAGCCTGTTCTTAGCTCAATGTGTAATACCACTAGCAGCAAATGTTTTGTTATATTTTCATTGTTTATAATGGCACGGCAGCCATCTTGTTTTACAAGCATTTTTCACAGCTTGTTTTTAGTTGCACTTTGAATTCAGGTAAACTCCCTGATGAAATACTTGACATAAAAGCAATGTTTTAAAATAATTTCTTTAATTTCTTATTATGAAACAAAAAGGAGGAAAAAATTGATCAATCGGATTTGGTATGATAAAATCTGAGATTTATTTTTTAATCCATATCACCCAGCCCTACTTTGTTGTTGTTGGTGCCCAGTTTTACAACATTACCAGCCGCTCTCTGCTAGGGAGGGAGCAGCTATGTGTGCCCTTCATGTCATCAATATAGATTATTATTATTATTATTATTATTATTATTTTATTATTATTATTCATGTGATATCAAGGCATGTCTGCTGAATGCGCTAATGAATTGGCATCGACTGATACAGGTAAAAACACAGATACAGGCCAAAAACATCGGCCGGCCGATATATCAGTCGACCTCTAATAAGAGAATTCCCACCAAATCTTTATTTTTGTACTCATTTACTTGTAAAAGGGACAATGTTTTGCATATTAATGAACACAATGTAAATATGTGAGATTATAGCCAAACCTGGTTTTTATCTTCAGTCTCTCTGCAGGCAAAGCCAGCCACACAAAACAACCACAGAGGAACACTGGGATCTAAAAATGTTAAAAGCATAATTACTTTAGGCTAACAGTACATCATTATTGTCCAAAGTTGTTAAAATTAGCAAACTATGCTGAAAAGCTACGTCAGGTCAAGGAAACCAGCAGTTTTAATAAACTCTACCAGTCGTTCCAGCTGAAGGTCAAACTTTAAGTTAATTAGTGAATTACTGCAGAAGCCTGTCGACGGTTCAGCTTGCTAAACGAAACAAGAAGACGAGCAGAGAAAGTCGCTGTGTTTCCGTAACTTTTCCATGTGAACAAGTGAGAATAATTGAATAATTGTGTTTCTAAACCTTAATAAATCCACCTTCACGCGTGGATCTGACAGGCAGGAGCTCAGATGGGGAATTTTGTGAGAGTCGGCGCGGGTATGGAAATAGAAGTGGGAGTTGTGGCGGTCGTGGTGTTTGGTGATTGGTCAGAGTTATGTCAGAGGGACCGGGGATCTCCAGGACATCTGCTGGAAACTCTGGGTGGAAGGTTACAGCTGCACGTCCATGAAAACAGGGGGAGATCCCGCTTCCCGTCCTGATTAGAAACCAGCCCCTTTCCCTCTGGGTTCCCCCCCCCCCAGCACCACCTACCTCCCACACACTGTGACTCACAGCGGCGCTGGTGAGTCCATCAGAGTCCAGGCTGCTCCGTTCAGCTAGTCATGGCCGGCTGCACTGCTGAGGTCACAGCGGCGTGTCTCTGCGCCGTCGGCGGCCTCGTCGGAGCGCTGAGGAGGCGGCTGAAGTCGCTCCGACGGCTCCTGCTCACCTCGGGGTCCGACGGCGGCCGCCTCAGAACCGGCTGCTGGGAGAAACCCGGGCTGGAGAAGGGCAAACATGTGAAGAGGGTTTTAAAGTGTTGTGGACCAGAATCCCTCAGTGAGGCTGTGAGTAACCCTGAGCGCCAGCTGAGCTTTTAAAGCTGCCAGATTGTTTTGTTACGTCCTTGCTCATCTTCTCACTTAGCAAGCAGAAAACTCTGTTTACACTTTTTTATAGAATAAATCAGCTGTTGCCAGGTCAACAAATACAGCGCATAAGAAATAATCAAGCAGAACTTGCTGAGCCTCTTCTAGAAGATGTTTATTGATGGTGAAAACTTTGAGTGAACACTGCAAAAATAGACCTAAAAATAAGAATTCTTTTCTTGAAATTAAAGTATTTTCCTTGATTTGAGCAGATAAATAGGACTATTTGCCAATGGAATAAGATTTTTGCACTTAAAATAGGAACAATTCATCTCCATCATCTTATTTCAAGTGCAGTATATCTAATTATCTTATTTTAGGGGTAAAAATACTCATTCCATTGGCAAATAATCTTATTTACCTGCTCAAATCAAGGGCAAATACATTAATTTCAATAAAATGTTACTTATTTTTAGTTCTCTTTTTGCAGTGAAGGTTAATGTCTCTGGAGATGTATTTTACCTCCTGTTTGTAAAGAACCTTTCAGTTCTGTGCTAAAGTCTTGGTCCAGCCATCATTTCTTTGTATTTTACCTTTCAAGAAGCGGATATTCTTGTAATATTCTAAACTGGTCTTGATCAATAGTTCTTCAGGCCTATTAAAGTTTTATTTAGAGTTTAAGATGCTTTTTCAGTCTCAACCCTTTAAACAATAAACTATTCAGGTGTAAAACGCTACTAAACATTGTTGTTCAGCAACTTGACTTCAACAGAAAACTGATCATCAGTCCAGTTTCTGCTTACAAACATGAAGAACTGAACAGAAAAGCTAAACTAATATAAGCTAAGATTAATTAAGATAGACTAAACTGAGATAGGCTGGAATAAGATAAGATAAAACAAGACAATACTATATTAACTAATCCAAGTTAGGATAGCCAAGCAAAGGAAATTTGTATTGGCTAGCTAATAAAAATAACACAAGATAAAGAAGATTAAGTTAAACTAAAACAAATTCAGATAAGCTAAAATAAAATAAATTATCCCAAGCTAAAAATAATTTAGTTAAATCAAGTCAAGCTGAGGAAAGCTTGACTGAGTTTATTAATAAAAGTTCAATGTTAAACAAAGATAATGTAAACTCAAATAATATGACATAAGATAAACGATCTACTGTAACAGACGCTAAGAGAAAGAAAACTCAAGCTAATATTAAAATGGGCTTACCTAAGATAAGGTCTAATTAGTTAAATTAAAACAAGACAATAAGTAAAGCTGAATCAAGTTAAGATAAGTTAAGATAAAACAGACTTGGATAAGGGAACCTAACAAAAAACAAGCTAAGCTAAAAGAGCTAGTCTAAGATGATAAACTAAGCCAAATTAAACTTAATAACGTTAACTTAGATAAGATGTAATATGTTAATAAAATCAATCATAGACCAATCTAACAAAGTGAGCTAAGCTTAGATGGGAAAACCCTAGGTGAGCTAAGATAAGCTAGCGTCAGTTAAGATATGCTAAAACAAGAAATTACAAATCTATAGAACATAAGCTAAGATGCAAAAAACTATATAAAATCAATATAGACCAAACAAAACTATAAGGCTAGGATTAGATAAACTATGATAAGCTAGGATCAATCAAACTAAGATAACCTAAACTGGGCAAAGAAATATGGTAAGCTAAGATAGCGGTAAGCTACGATAGCTAAGATAAGATAAGCTAGGCTAAGACGTTAGGAGATAAGACTTTATTATTTATCCATAATTCTCCAGTGACTATATTTATATTTACTGCCAATTAAACTGTTTTTGTTTTCTAATGACAAAAGTTAAGAAACTAGCCTTTGTGACAGGCTGCTAAATATATATAGCTATGTCATCATCAAACTATATCACTGTGCTGCCTTGGCTGCTACCAATGAAGATCCTTATAGAAAATGTATAACTTTAATGTTAAGTTTATTTCAGAATTAAATTTATTAAATTACTAATAAAACTAGAAAGAAATCAGATTAATGGCAAAATAAGTCATTGGACTTTATTTGATTATTCATGACAATGATTGGGTTCCTACATAAAATATAGCTTTGAAAAAATAAAATAAATAGAATAGATTATAAACAAAAAAATTAAATACATTTAAACTGTAAATTTATTTTTAAAAGAACTGGTGAACTTACTTGTTGACTTGGTAATTATGTTCACATTTATAATTTACCATTATTAATTTAATCATTACTGCTGCCTCCATCTGTGTTGAAGACATATTTTGTGCACATTTCCCCAAAATAATCTATAAATAAATGACATCTTCCTGACTCTGCTAAGTCGGCTTTTATACTCTGTATCAGCTATAACTTGCCGGACCAAATCGTTAAAAATCCGCCTCTATAACTAATTTACTGCTGTTAATTTTGTGAATGTTGTGAATTGTGAAGGTCGAGCTAGCAGACTGTGCTACATCTCTGGCTGTTGCTGCAGGGGGAGTCGGGTTACCAGTGTCGCTCTGACGTGTCCTAAAATCAGCCTCAAACGCCTGTTATCCCAAATAAAACTCTCTTCAGCCCATACACGACAGACAAAATGTATTTAGTAAAACTGTTTCTGGTCTCAGACAAGGCTTTATTACAGATTAATGAGTCAGTCCTGCTTTGACACAGGAAATGGACACTGATAAAGATATTTAATTAAATTAACTTTGTCGACCCAGTCTGAGAAAGACCGTTCCAGTCATAAACTGCTTCATCTATCATCTATTATCAGTAATATACTCTTGGGAAGGCCTCTGGGGACAGTTTTTTATTTATTGTTTGGTTATGTTTGCTGTATAAAACCAGGCAATATGCCCTTTATCAAAAATTATTATATAGACAATCCTGTGATAACCTGCAATAAAAGGTATATAATCTGCCAGCATACACAGTGATCCTAATTAATTATCTGGAAACTTATTGATTTCACTGTTTTTCTGCAGAACATGACAGCACTTTCCTTAGCTTTGTGTTTTTGTCATCTTCTACAGATTTTAAAAATATTATACATATTATTTTGATATTACAATAATTATATTGTATTTTTTGTGCACCTGATCCACATTTTTCTCTGAGGATTTGTCAGTAAGTTGTTTGTGGAATATCAGGAGTTTTTTTTTTAAGCAGCTGAACTGTATCAGACACATTATCTCTTTCTGGGCAGAGGTTAAAATCATGCACACAGTTTATGTTGATTTAATATGATTGTTGTATAATGTGTCCGCTGGGGAGGTCTGCTCCACTGATTGGGTTTGTTCACATGGCTTCTTAATTACATCTCATAGTGAACAGATGTGAAGTGCTGCAGAGCCACTGAAACCTGTTAATGAGGCGGACTTGTCAGAAACCGTAATCAGAGTTCATGTCTCTAGAGAATAAAGCAAAAAAACTCTTCTGGGACTTCATCCGCTGCTTAGGATACAAATTAGAGGTCGACCGATCCGTTGGTCGGCCGATATCTGTGTTTTTATGTTTTTAAATAAAAACACAAATATGTACATGTGTTCACTGATCCATTAGCACTCTCAGGTTCAGATAATCACATTTATTTTTATTTCTATATTTTTATTTATATTGCTGTTTACAAATATTCTCAGGAAGATCATTGGCACTACAAAGGCCTCATGCTGCTACATAAAGTGGACAAGTGTTAATTGTTTTTTATTGTTATATATTTAAATTAGGGCTGGGCGATAAATCGATTTAATCGATTCATTCAAATTTACAGTTTTTCTAAGATTTTTGGAATACCAGGATTTTATTTTGCCAATAAACTGTCGTAAACTTGTTCGTTGCATCTTTCCAGATCTCATGTTAGCTAATCTTAGATTATTTTAGCTTCTCTTAATTTATTTTAAATTAGCTTGTTGCATCTTTTCATATGTCGCTTTAGCTAATCTCGTTGCTTATCGTTGTCTTATTTTAGCTTATCTTCTTGTATTTTTTTATTTAGTTATATTTTTATATATCTTTCTTGGCTAACTTTATAGCTTATAGTGTTATTTAGGTATTACGTCTTATCTTGGCTAATGGTGTCTCGTCTTGGGCTGGACTAGACGATGGTTCTCCTGATGCGCGTGAGCACTTTTGTTAAACAAAGGACCATAAACGTCTCATTTAATATTTTTTCTGACCTTGAGCTGGCCGGACTACATTTGTTAACGCTCCCTCGTCGTCTCGGCGCTGTTCCCCCTTTTCGTATTTATGAGGTTCATCTGCAGAGATCAGGTCTGACTAATTGTTTTTGGCCACCTGGAGCCAATTGTTGTGTTCCTGCTTGTATCTGACAAACTTCCTTATGGAACATCTGATGAAGTCACAAACTGATTCAGTGGTCAAAGGGGAACTTTGGTAATTCGTAACCAACTAAAAAAAAAAAACTTGTTTTACATGTTTGGTTGTTTTATTTTTACTGAGACTAAACTTTTTTTATTGTGTGAGTCAGAATTGGCCTTCATCCGTCAGCAGAGGAGCCTGACTGATAATTTTTGTGTCTGTTTTCAGTTTTGCTGAGTTATTTTTATAATTCGTGCACCACGCGTGTTCCCAGTTTAATAGCAGGTTAGATTCCTGAGTCGGGTTTACGTGTGGGCGGACACAGGTGTGGACCACACCTGTGTCCGTTGGTGTGTGTGGCTCCTGAAGAACAGGTGCAGGACTTTCAGCCTGAATCCTGTGATCAGGAGGCGCTACATGAGCATCCTGTCACTTCGGCTCTGATCCTCCATCTGTGATCTGACTCACAAAGCCGTGATTTAAAATGTCAACATTCAGAAACCTGTCAGCCCTCCAAACAACGTCTCAGTGTCAGAAAATCATCCAGAGTCTGTTTTTATCAGATGCTGTCGCTGCAGAGCAGCTTTCAGGTGCCCAGCTGGTTAAATTCATTCACATACAGAGCTGTGATGCTTTAAAACTGATTAGATGCAGCGTAAAATACATTTTTAGCTGCGCAATCTTTTTAGGAGTAGTAGTTTTTTGCCATTTTGTTCATGGAGTGGTGATGTTTTATTTTTGTCTGTGGAGTCGTCGTTGGATGCAAACTATGTAGTCCTGTTCCAGATATTCCAGAGAATAACGCTGAGTATTGATTTAGATCACTTTAACAGATCACAGGTGTGGGTTTATAAAAGGAAAACATTAAGAAATGAGTCCTGAAGCGATTCCTTTCCTGCTGAATATTGCAGGGAGGGTCTGGGGATGAGCTTAACAGTCGAGTTTTAATTTAATTCACCAGAGAAACAAAGAGATGTTCTGCTGCACAGCTCGCTCACAGAGTGTGGAAGCATTCCCGTTGGGGAATAAAAGTCGTTAACGAAGAGACGGAGAGAGGTGCAAACAGGAATGGAGAGGTGAGAACAGTTCAAATAAAGATAGAAGTGAGACGGAGGGAGGGAAGGAGGGAGGGAGGGAGGGAAGCGCTCTCTCCAGGAGAGAGAGGCAGAGCCGGCTCCGTCCTGCCGCCTCGCAGTCGATGCCCGGCAGCATGTTAGCGCCACAGAGGCTGAGCCGTTACCGGGACTACAGGATCCAGAATGCACTGGGGCACCTGGCAGCCAGCAGGTCACCCACCTGGGAGCTGCAGGTAGGAGAGCTGAGGTTGCTGAAGGGACCGGCTGTCTGTGGAGCTCATAATGATTTACCTGCCAACAGGTGTGTTGCAGCGTTGCTTTAACTTCCAGGATTGTGTGTCGCTGCGGCGCTTCAGGAGGAGTTAAAGCTGTTTGGTGGCTGCTGCTGAACCGCTGCAGGTTTCTGGGTGGCTCCATGACAACTGTGCCTGCGTCCCTGTGTGTGTGCTGGGATTTCCTGCTGTGCGGATGATGAATGTTCGGGAAGCCGGCTCGACCTGTTGTGTGACTCAGCGGACCGAAGGGGAAACATCCCGCTTCACACTAACGCTCAGACACGCTCTCTGTAGTTCCCCTCTGGATCGTCCTGCTGGGGATAAAAGCCTGAAACTGTGTCTGGACCTGTTCTGCTGCGGCTCAGGAAGAGGCGAGACGTACGCTGCTCAGCCGCACCCTGAGAATCAGTAATCAGGCCTAACTCAGTTTATCAATTGATTTTCTGTAGTAGCTCAACTTTTCAGGGCTCAGCTGCTAAATCACCTTTTTATTGATCAGATACAAACTGCTTTAACTCTTTCTTTTTTCTCAAATGTACTTTAACTCTTCCGGTTTAAGATATCAGTGGATGTTAGTCTTTAAGGCACTGGTATCATAAGTAAACCTGGGCATGCATATATATATATATATATATATATATATATATATATATATATATATATATATATATATATATATATATATATATATATATATATATATATATATATATATATATATTATGATAGCGATTTAATGCAATTTTTTGTATTTTAATTTATCATGTCTTTTTAAACATATACAAACAACAGATATATCTGTTTCATCGCTGTGCAGATCAGGTGCTAAAAGAGCCGCTGCGTCTAACCTCGGAGCAGAAATGATTGCGTTCTGCCTACGATATATTTCAACCAAAATTGCAATTTCATTCTGATTTTTCTCTGCATTAACCACAAGCAACAAAAATGGCCTCTAGATAAAGATGTTTGTAAACAAGGACTATTTAAAACAGGAACTTTTAATGTTTTTATTAATCAGAAAATTATTCAAGAGAACGGCTTTTAATTGATTTGGACATCAATCCTTGTTGAACATAAAGTGCAACAAACAAACCAGTCTATGTATTAAACTGATTGACCAGAACTTGATGCTGTGGTGAGATTCCTATACGTTTCTGGTAAAACAGTATGACTATATAAACTCTAAAACAAGTAATAAAATTACATCTCACTGCTGCAACTGTCTTCCCTTCCATGTGGAGCAAACCCACTTTAAACATTTTACTGACACTAAAAGACGCGTCTGATTCACTAATTGTTACATAGCCAAAAGTTGCTGACCTCTGTGATTTGGAAATTGCTTTTTTTTTAAATTTGCGATTAATAGTTTTTTAATATTGCAAATGCGATTAATTGTGCAGCCCTTGGTTGGTCATCAGTCATTATAGCAACATTAATATCGGATGCTGATATTGGCCAAAAATGTTCATATCGGTGCATCCCTCCTTCTGATGTTGTTTTGGGCCAGAGTTTCCACTCAAAGCTTCGCACATTAATTTTAATGTGAAGCACTCAGCCCGGGCGAGCAGACAGGATGAGGAAAGGCATAAAGAAATCAATGAAAATCCATCAACCTGAACTCTATCTGGAAGCAACAATCATTCCTTTTGTTGACTTGTGCTGTAACCAGGAAATGGAAAAGTCAAAACACGTCTAAAATAAGTCCCGGTCAGGATCTGACCTCAGATAATATATATATATATATATATATATATATATATATATATATAGACCCACAGCATCATCTTGAAGACGATATTATAGGATTACCAGAAATATTACAGTCCAGCTGAGGGCTGAGGGGTCAGTAGTAATTTATGCCAGCAGATAAAACTGCTTAGAAAAGGTAAAACACATTTTACTGAAGATGTTTAGCTACTGTCTCTTTAAATTTTATCTGTTTGCTGATTTTCTCCGTCTTTCATTCATCAGACGGGAATTTAAACTAAATGGAAATTGGAGACAGTCTGTTGATTGATCAAAATGACTCAGTTATTATGTATCTGAATTAGATTATATTTGTATTGATTTTGACTGAATCTAATAACCAAACTTCCTCTGGATGACTCTGGTGGTAAAACCCTGAGATTTCTACAGCAGCAAAATAAAAAAAATTTTCTCCCAATCTGGCTTCAGGGGTTTAGGGAATTTACGTCACACCTTAATATTTTACCAAGAAGAGGGAAAACGAGAGAATAAAGGGATGAAAAGACAAGAGGGGGAGAGGAAGTAAAGGAATATGTAGTAGGAGGGACTGAGGGAGAAATAAAAGAAAAGAGGGGAAATTAAAATGTGTAGGAGTGAGGAAAGGTGAGAGGACATAAGAAGGCTGGACGGGGGAGAAGAAAGTCTTATTAAATATCATATAAATGTAATTTATTTCACTAACTCGGTTAGTGACATTACGTCGATTAATTTTAGACAGACTCGTGTTTTCCATCATTTCATAAAAACAGCTCATAAAAACATTTCAGATTAGAAAATCACATCAAACCAGTAAAAAAACATTTTAATACAGAAATGTTAAATAAAAAAAAAACAAACAATACTTTTATTATGAGAACCAAACCTCATCAGAACACATGTTCTAATTTACTGTATATGGATATAAGTTTCATACAGTCAGGAAAACTTTTAATTATTTTCCAGCAACTTTTTCTCCATCTTCTGCCGAGTAAAATCTGAAGTTCTCATAAATAACTTTAAGAACCTGTAGGATTTATTCTTTACGCCCAGGATGTTAGTTTTTATTTTACATGGAATAGGAGGAAGTCATCTGTCCATCCATCTCTGCGTCTAGATGATAAAAACATGCCACCATCCAGACGTTTAAAAGTTTAGAAAATTTGTCATAAAAGCCTGAAATAAGCAAAATGTGTGCAGAGGGGATTAAATAAAAGAGGGAAGGAATAATGAAAAGATGGAAATAAGTGATGGAAGAATGGTGGAAAAAGTTCAGAATGAAGGAAAAAGGCAAAGGAGGAAGAGGATGGGAAAGATTTAGCAGAGGGGATGAAGGACAGAATCACTTCAGGATGAAAGAGAGAAGAAAAAAGGAAAGTTTGGAAATGAATAGGTGCAAAGTGAGAAGGGGATGAAATGTGAGAAAGTGAAAATAGAAAAGGAAAACTAAAAGAATGGAAAGTAAGAGAAATGACTGATGGGGAAAAGTGCAGATGGATGGTGTCAGGTTCAAACACCTAAAACATTCATTAACAACACAAGAAGGAGAGACAACAATGAGATTGATTTTCAAATAATCTTGCAAGGAGATCGAACGGAGATGCTTAATACAGATGTCCAAATCCGATCTCAAGCAAATCCGTCGCCTCCTCTCTATTTATTAGGAAAGGGAATCCCTGGTTCCATTTTGAATCTAAGGGGTAGGGATAAGCAAAATAACTGTGACCTGCCAGATAAAACCAAGCAGTTCACATAGTGCAGCACTCCAGATGGCTGAATAGAGTTCATAAAAACACTGATCATAGTCACAACATATTTCTCTGCTTTCTGCAGGCCTTCTGCAACTATAAGAGAGAGATATAAAACCTTAAAACTTCTTAGTAGTAAAGAGTAAATATATATGATAAATGAAATGAAAATAGTAAATAACATAAAATATGTAGACATAGTAATAATAATTCTATCAGATGGAAAGTAGGAATAAAAGGAGTAGAGAAGGAAAATGGAAGGGAAGAGGAAACTGAAGAACAGGTGGGAAAAACTGGTAGAGATGAAGGAAAATGGCTTGAAGAGGTAAAGAAAAGGACTGGATGAAAGGAATAAAAGAAAGGAGTAATTAATTTAGCCTTAAACTGATCTGGTTTTTGTGGTAGCAAAAACCAGAGATGAGCGATTATATCTCTGCATTATCATCGGTATCGGTCTGATAAGCAAAGCTGGGCAGATGTTTATTTCCATGTTTATCTCCCAGGTGGTGCGAGGTCATGTGATGTCAGTTTGGTCATGTGACCATGATGGTGGTGAAACACGGGATCTGAGGCATGTTTAACTGACCCAGAGGAGCGACGCCAGTGGTGGGGCGTTTTTTTGTCAGTCTCCAAATGGCAAGGGAATACATATGATATATTTTTGGTTATCGGACGTAATAATCAACATGTTGGATATAGATTGGCTCAAATCTTTGCACCGGTGCGTCACTAATAACATTTTCGCTCCAACCTGGACAAAGTTTGATTAGACCTGAAGGATTGAAAACTTTTTGCCTGGATGTCTAAGCTAAAGGGAAAAAAAATTTAATCAAAGTAAAAATGTAGATTCCTGCACCAATTGTATGTGAATAAAAAAGTCTGTGTCTGATTTGAGTTTTCCTGTGGATGGAGCCACAGGTAGAGCTGGGATTTCTGTGGCTATAGGACCTTCGGGGATGATGAGCCCGGATGTGTTTGTGTTGCAGGACGACGTTCCCATCAAAGAGATCAGCATCACCCACCACGTGAAGGAGGGGTCGGAAAAGGCCGACCCGCGGCAGTTTGAGCTCCGCAAGGTCCTGGGACAGGGCTCCTTTGGGAAGGTGAGCCGGTCCTGGTACCTGGCAGCAGGAGTGCGTGTGAGAGGCAGCTGTGATGGAGGCGGCAGGCTGAGGGCCCTCCAGGCTCCCTCCTGACGTCCTGGTGTTTTATGAATGGATCCAGCTCCCGGCTGCTCTGTGTTTGCAGGTGTTTCTGGTGAGGAAGGTGACCGGACCGGACGCAGGGCAGCTGTACGCCATGAAGGTGCTGAAGAAAGCCACGCTGAAAGGTACGGCCACCACAGATTAGCTGCTGGAGAGTCCTGGCTAGCCTAATATTACTGTTTGTTTGGATTTGGTCCCACGTACTCCGTCCTGCTGCTACCAGCACCCACCAGATCGCTAAATAAGGATTGTTCCAGCGCAGAAAATATCCCTGCATGAAGCTCCGTTTCCTCCTGGTTGATTAAAGAAGTGTTTATTAAAGGAGCTGCAAGCAGAGGTGTTCACAGAGGGAAAGAGACTAGCGCCAGGTTGAGGTTCTTAAACAGACGGACAGTTTGTCTCCTTTTATCCTTAAAGGTGCAGAGCCACGTTATTTGACTTTTTTTTATTTATACACTGGATACAAAGGTTTTGTGAAATATTGAAATATTCGCACGTGTTTTACGCTTCTATTTTTTTTTTTGCTAAATTTGTTAGTAAATAAAGCCTTACGTGTACGGAAGTACGTCACTGGACATGCACAGCAGGGGTTAAAACAAGCAAGTGGCTAACGGCTATTAGCATCTCCCAGTGAAACAATGAAGAAAGGTCCAAGATCCAGTGGAGAAAAAAAAGCATAAAATACATGTTTCCTGGAGGGAATACACTGGAATGTCTCTGGGAATCCAGTCTGAATGTTGGTGTTCACTGAAGCGGACGCTAAACCTGCCGAGGCTCAGATGTGACGCAGAGTTGATGACGGGAATAAATGTTCTGATATGAGGCTCTTAAAGTTGCTATAGATCGGTTTATTTAATTAATAGCAGTTGGTCTTTGATCACGCCAAGCTGCTGCTTTACTGTGAGGCATTGCAGAGGGTCAGGCTATTATTTAATTTTGATTTATTAATTAAACAAACCGGCATTATGGTAGTTCTGTGATACTGCCACTAGATGGCGCCACGTCTGTTTATATCTGCTAATCACGCCCGACGCTGAGCCTATTATCCACAAAAAGGACCACAAAACATTATCAGGATGGAGGCTTGGTGTATATAACCTTATTTTATCACAATCAAACGGTTTTTAGTTGTTTATTTTAATAAGCATATAATGTGGCTGTGTACCTTTGACGATAAAGCAGCTCGTGGCTCCTTAGTAAATCAGATATTGGTGAGCAGATTGCTGAATGTTTGGGCGGCGGAGTCCGAAGCTCCACTGAGAGAATCAGTAGAGAGGAGTTGCTGTTCCACATTGAAGATTCCAAAAAACGTAAAAAAACAAAACTGGACTTGTTTTCCGAACTTTGAAGACGTTTCGCTTCCTCTCCAGGAAGCTTTCTCAATTCAAAAAGTCTGGAGTAATGTGGAGTAACCAGCTTTATACTACTGCCCAAGTCTTTTTGAAGAATGGGAAGGAGGAAGGTGTCTAGTTTGCAGCAAAGCATGGAGACACAGCAGACATGTGGAAGAAGGTGCTCTGCTCAGATGATCCAAAACATAGACCTGAATACAAAACAGTTTGTGTGACCTATGACTAATCCTGCATAATAAACCTGCAAACACCATCCTCCTGCTTAGACATGGTGGTGGCAGCATCATGCTGTGGGAAGCCTGTCAGAGGCTGCAGGAGACCTGAGACTGGGCTGGAGGTTCTCCTTCCAGCAGGAGAACCAGCCTGAGATACTACAGGATGGTTTAGATCAGAGCAGATTCATGGGTTAGAACGGCCTAGTCAAAGGCCAGACTTAAACAGCCGCGCTCTCTCTCCAATCTTTCTCGACTTGAAAGTTTTTTGCAAAGAAGAATGAGGGGAATAATCGTTCTCTAGATGTTCAGAGCTGGTAGACGTACCTCAGAGGACCGGCAGCGACAGCAGGGCTGAATACAAATGTACGCCACACTTTTCAGATTCTCCCCTGTTAAAAACATCATTTATTTTAGTTCTACTTATGTTGCTCTATCATATCTAATGTGTTGAGGTTCCTAACCTCCATGTTTCTAGTTCAGGGGGTATAAATGCCGACTGTGGATCCTCCATGAAGCTCCGTTAGGTTTTCACAGCCAAACCAGGCTGTTTGCTCTCAGAATTATCTATTTTCTTTTATCCGAGGATTCTCAGACGTCATCTCCTAAAAATGGAATTTCACACTCTGACGCGAGACGGATGAAAAGAGCAAGGGAGGTGTGGAGAGAAGAGAGACAGGGGGGGGGGGATAAATCCCCGAAGGAGGTGCAGCTCCAGCCAAACACCGCCTGCTGGTGGAGAAGATGCAGCCTGATCCGTCTTCTGTTTGGTTTGTTTGGTTTGGCTCCGGCGCCTCGGTCCCTGCAGCCTGAACGGGAACCAATGAGGAGGCAGCGTGTGTTTCTCTGACTTATCTGAGGATTTGTGTGTCTTCCAGTTCGCGACCGGGTCAGAACGAAGATGGAGAGGGACATCCTGGTGGAGGTCAACCACCCCTTCATCGTCAAGCTGCACTACGGTGAGTCGGCCAATAGGAGAGCTCCCTGATCTGCCTGTCAGCCAATCAGGGACCCTGATTTAGATCTGACCCAGGTGATCTCTGCTCCCCGCAGCGTTCCAGACGGAGGGGAAGCTCTACCTGATCCTGGACTTCCTGAGAGGAGGAGACCTCTTCACGCGCCTCTCCAAGGAGGTAACGCCCCCCCCCCCCCCCCCCATTAGACCAGAAGAGCCGCTGGTAACAGTGGGTTACTGATGTAAGCAGGGCTTTGAACCGATTTTATTTTTTTTTCCAATTGGTTCGTTCCGAACAGAAATGGAATTATAACGTTTCCGGTTATGAGTTCCACCAATAAATTGACGTTCCCGAACCGGTTAGAACAATAAAATACTCTTCCCGGAACGGTTAATTTCGTTCCTTTCATTTGACAGATATAGCTACTGATATTGTGTTTGGAATGAGCGTTTTACTTAACGATGGATCGTAATTTACCTCCTATTTAAGATGTGTAGCTCTAGTGGAGACACCGCTCTCTCTCCATTCAGTCAGCGAATGTGTGATGTGATGTCACACAGGAAGTGAACCTCAGCCGTCATGGTAACGTGCGCAGGAAAATAATTACTTTAGTTTTTTTTTAGTTAATTAGTCAACAAAAACTTTGAGGAACGAAAGTTACCAATATTTTTGAATAAGTGTTCCAGAACATAAAATACAAAAAGTTCCCGGTTTTCGTTTTCGTTCCTTGAACCGGTTCAAAGCCCTGGATGTAAGCCAGAATGTAGACGCTGCCTGTGACCTGCAGCACCAAGAACTCTGGTTCTGGAGGAGTTCTGGTCCGCTATTCCTTCCATCTCCAGTTCTTTAATTTCTGCACGGCTCCATGAAGGTCCCACCACTGAGGTCTGGACTTTGACTAGACCACTTCAGCGCGGTGGTCCTCTCAGACCAGGGACCGTTGTTCTGTTGGCGACCCAGATGGGTCTCAGCGTCAGGTGTTGGCCAGACGGCCTCACCTTTGGTTCCCAGAGGAGATCCAGACAGGGAATGCAGGAAGTCCAGGTCCTGTTGGATCTGTCCCCCAACCTCTAACCTGCTAGCTGAGGCCTGTAGAGTCAGACGTGGAGCTCCTGAGGTTCTTTTCTCTGAGCTTCCCGCTCTGGGCTGAACCTGCTGGACCTCCATCCTGCTGAGATGTTCTCCTCCTGGGAGTCATCTTCCTGTCTGCAGCACGATGGACTCAGATGGTCTGGAGAAGATCTTAAAACCTTCTCTAAGGTCACTGCTGTCGTCTTCCCAGCCTGGCGCTGGGTTAACACCACAGAGGTGTTCACAGCGCCGCCCGGCTGCTACCGTCACTTCCTGGATCCTTACAGAACGGTGTAGGTACCAGATCGACTCGGGTCCTGCGCCTTCTGATGATGTCACTATACATGATTGGTTTAACGTTTGCTCAATTATGCAAAATATTGTAATTGGTCTGGACAACTTACTAAAGTAATTATAGCGGGGTGTAGATTTTATTCCAGAGCGGGATTGCGGTTTGTAAACGGACAATTTTACAAAGAAATTGTCCACAGTCTCTGCGCCTCCTGATGACGTCACCTTATGGCAACGCCACTCAAACAAACTACATTGAGCCCGCGGTCTGCATTTGTAACGAATCAATTTTATTTAGTTAATTTAGCGGTTTCCTTTTTTCTCAAAACCTTCAGGCTTAAAGATCAACATGGAAAAATATGAAATCTTAGCCATTCAAAATAATCAACCCACTTTAATAGATAAAAATGAGGTAAAATATTTAGGTATAATGATTAACAAGAACCACACTGATAGTTTCCCTTCACAGCTTAAAAAAAAAAATTGGAGGAAGGAAATTTCTCTTAAGATGTAACTTTGATCCTGCAAAATTACTGATTAAATTGTCAGACTACCACACAAGTATTCCAAAAAGATGTTAAAAGTTTTCATGCCTCGATTAAGTTACTGGAAAATAATAAATTAACAAAATAAAATTGATTTGTAACAAATGCAGACCGCGGGCGTAATGTAGTTTGTTTGAGTGGAGTTGCCGTATGATGACGTCATCAGGAAGCGCAGGCCCAATCTGGTACCTACACCGTTAAAATCACACAAAACAAGAACTAAATGCAAGTGACATGTTTCTGAAATCTGTGTTTTTGTCCTCGATTTGAGCAGATAGATAAGAAATCTGTATTCTGACCGTTAAAATAAGACGTTTAGATAAACTGCAGGTGAAATAAGATGATGGAGATGAGCTGTTCCTGTTTTAAGTGCAACAATCGTCTTCTGTTGGCTGATAATCTTATTTTCCTGCTCAGATCAAGGAGAAAAACACAGATTTCAGCAGGATTTTTACTTCTTTTTAGCTCCCACTCTGCAGGGCAGACCTCGTCTTTCAGGAACTGATTCTACACGCCGGTTAAGTTTTATATAAATGGAAAAACCAGCAGTTTGTTGGTTTGTCTCAGAGAATTGTGCTCCAGCCAGAGAAGGCTGAGGTTGAAGGTTTCAGGATGTTCTCATCTGGTTCTTTGACAGTTTTCCTGCTGCTTGTAACAGGAAATGAGGCCCAGCAGCCTCTGACAGCGCTGACAGGTGTGTCTGGTGTCTAACTCTCTGCTGCAGGTGATGTTCACCGAGGACGATGTGAAGTTCTACCTGGCTGAGCTGGCGCTGGCCCTGGATCACCTCCACGGCCTCGGCATCATCTACAGAGACCTGAAGCCTGAGAAGTACGTAAACACATGGTGACCTGTTCAGACCCGCAGTTCAGACCCGCAGTTCAGACCTGCAGTTCAGACCCGCAGTTCAGACCCGCAGTTCAGACCCGCAGTTCAGACCCGCCGTTCAGACCCGCAGTTCAGACCCGCAGTTCAGACCCACAGTTCAGACCCGCAGTTCAGACCCGCCGTTCAGACCCACAGTTCAGACCCGCAGTTCAGACCCGCCGTTCAGACCCGCAGTTCAGACCCGCCGTTCAGACCCGCAGTTCAGACCCGCAGTTCAGACCCGCCGTTCAGACCCACAGTTCAGACCCGCAGTTCAGACCCGCCGTTCAGACCCGCAGTTCAGACCCACAGTTCAGACCCGCCGTTCAGACCCACAGTTCAGACCCGCAGTTCAGACCCGCCGTTCAGACCCGCAGTTCAGACCCACAGTTCAGACCCGCCGTTCAGACCCACAGTTCAGACCCGCAGTTCAGACCCGCAGTTCAGACCCGCAGTTCAGACCCGCAGTTCAGACCCGCAGTTCCCCGTCTGCAATCTTT